>NC_062198.1:3453008-3520508 GCF_912470025.1 Vespa velutina | reverse complement strand
ACGTTAAACTTTTTCACGTACGATGTAATTTTATATAAAAGAATGTCCCGTGTGTGCATGCGTGCATGCGTGCGTGTCTCTCTGTGCTTACGTGCGTGTGTGTGTGCTTGCGTGCTTGCATCAGTTTAAGATTCGTGAGATTTAATAAGATGATGATAATGAGAATGAAAGGAGATAGAACGAGAGTGAGAGAGAGAGAGAGAAAGAGTGAAAATGAAAGAAAGAAAGGGAGATAAATGTAGATGTCTTGTATGACGCGTATAAAGGGTATTTCTTAGCAAATAATTAATTACATGCGTGAGTATATTTCAAATAAAATGTGGATATACAGTAATAAATATAAACGAGAGACATATTGTTTCTTGTTATAGGCAAGAAAATAATGTCACATTTGTACTAAAGCACAAGCGAATAAAATCAATTGTAACAATGGACGAGGAACGTCCATCATTCTTCTATAACATATAAATTATAAAAATAGTATTGATTTATTAATTAATTAATCTATTGTTTCTCACAATTAACAAGCTATTGTTTGGTGGGCGCGTTACCGCGTAAATGGTATTTAAATTTGAATTGTTTTTTTTTTTTCTTTCAAAAATTTCTAACAGATGGCGTGTACTACAGTGCTTACAATAGCGCGAACATTTGAAATTCTCAAGTTCGAATCGTATCTCATATGACTTTGCGCGACGATACTACTATACTCCCCGAGTTGCTATTTTTGTTCGAACCAGTCACTCGTCAATGCTGCCAAATTAATGATTTTATATTATCGTATCAAATATCAATTTATTTGACAATTTTTATCTTGATTCAAATAATGTAACGTAATCGAAAATTAGAAAAAAAGTCCGATCAAATTGAATGAAAGCAATTCTTTTTGATTTAACTATTAATCAAATTTCAATGTAACTTCCCTTTAGTTTCCTACTCGACTTGATTTTGTTATTCAGTATGGTTGGCAGAAGTTGAAAGACTTTGGAATAACTTACGAGAACGTACTTACGTAACATCGTTGTTAACGATTAAGAAAGATTTCGTTTTATCAAAAATATCTTTGACGAAAGTGATCAAGTTCTTCTTCTTTTTTTTTTTTTTTTTTTTTGAAAGGATCATGGAAACACCCATAGTGCGTGCACGCGTTGTAAAAGTGCTCGGCAGAACGGGCTCCCAAGGTCAATGTACCCAGGTCAAAGTGGAATTCTTGAACGAACAGAACAGACAAATAATCAGAAATGTCAAAGGACCCGTTCGCGAAGGAGATATTTTAACACTTTTGGAATCTGAACGAGAAGCCAGAAGATTACGTTAATCATCCTAATCAATTTTTGCCATTGTGATTACCATACAATTTTACGTATATACATATATACATACATACATACATATATACATATATATATATATATATAAATATATATCGACCAAATATCGAACGAGAACACGAAACTACAAATTTCGTCGCAATGAAATCCTTTTTATTGAATTTGTTTTATATAAAAACAAAAACACAAACAAAACAAAAAAAAAAAGGAGAAGAAGGAAAAATCGAAGATTAATTTACGATAATTTGTAATTAATTTGGAAACATAACATGTTCTCTCGTAATTAAAAAAAAAAAAAAAAAAAAAAAAAAAAAAAAAAAAAAAAAAAAAAAGGAAAAAAACGAAAGCTCTCTTATTATTGACATACATTTATTGAACTATTACATATATGTACGTGACATATAAAAAAGAAATAATCTTCTTCAGCGTTACTAAAGTCAGCAGCTTAAATATATAAATCGAGTTGTTATTCATCAGATAAATGAATAATAATAGCTTGTTTTTTCAATGAAATTATTTTCTTATTGAATACACTATCGGTTGACTAATTAATTTATTCTTAAAAGCAAAACTTAATTAAAAATTGCATTCTATTTTTAGTTTAATAATTATTAATGTATCTTGCTTAGTCATACTAGTATGCTATGCAATCCCTGTTAATAGTGTAGCATATAAAATTATTTTTATTCATTATTATACATAAATAGACTATCGTTGTTAAATGACAATTTATAAATTAGAATGAAAAATCAGAAAACAAAGAAAGCGTCATATTAAAGTGAAATTTTAATAAATTTGAATCAACGAAATGTTTTCTACTTTATCGTTCGAGTCTACAATCAAAAATGTTTAACAATATTTTCTACTTTACCAACATAGTCTACAATCAATTCTAATCAACGATAAATATTACCGACTAAGTTTTGACAATCGATAATACTTATCGACATTTTTTACTTTCTCGATCGTGTCAACAAAAAGTTAATAATATCGTTCGATTCTTTGCCGTCTATGGCGCTGATATATCATATTCAGAAGTTGGTCAGTCATCTTTTCATACGCCATGTTTGTTTTCCTTCGCGTATTTCGTAACGCACAGTGAACTGTACAATCATTTCAGAAATACAGTCAATAATTCAACAATTAATATAAAACAAAAGTGATAAAATAGTGTAGAACAAAGAAACGAAGAATTTAATTAAAATATCGATCACGATTCTTGAATTAAATAACAATTCCAAATGAAAAAGATAAATGACGAAGTAGTCAATTCATCTAAGTTCAATGATAACAAATTTATTCCATCAAAATATATCTTTCGTTTTTGTTGATATAAAAAAAAAAAAAAAAAAAAAAAAAAAAAAGAAGGAATAAAAAAAAAGAAAAAGAAAAGAGAAAAAAATAGGTAAAAAAAAAAAAGTACAGAAAAGAAGAAATATGCACGTACACGGTGTGTATGTGTGTGCGCGTGCGTACCTGCGTGTTATGTGTGTGTGTGTGTGTGGTGAGTGAGTGTGTCTATATATATATATATATATATATATATATATATATGTATGTTTGTCATAATAAAACAAAATAAAAAAGAAGAAGGAAACAAAGTATCGATATCAGATCTCGTTGTCGTCAACCAATCAGAAAATTATTCGAACTCTATTCGCGGTCTCGGAGTGGTAACAAATATAATTCGTATGCAGTAATATAGTTATTATAGAGGAAGCATATTGGTATTAGTAATTAAACGTTAAGGCTTGTTGGAAAGAGAGAAAGGCAGTACTCAGTGATCAGTCGAACGTAATTCTTGTTACAGTTCTTCGTCGGTCTTTACGAGAGTTTTAAGTGCATTCGTCGTCGGACGGAAGTTACGGAGTAAACGTGTAAAAAAAAAAGAAAAAAAAAAAAAAAAAACCAAAAAAGAAAAAAAAAGAAACAGAAGGAATTAAATAAATAAATAAATAAATAAAAATAATACAAAAGAAAAGAAAAAAGGAGGAACGAAGAATATATACGGACGAAAAAGTAAAAAAAAAAAAGTGAAATAGTAAAAATATCTCTTTTTTTCTTTTTTCTTTCTTTAAGAAAATTTTCCGTTCGTCATTACTACGTTTAAATATTAAATGAATGCGAACGATCTGATTATAATTGATTTTCACATAGCATTCAATAACGTTATACTTTGAAGATAGTAACAAAGAGTGAACGACCTTGAAGCTTTATCTCTTTGGTTTTAATTTTCTTATTATTTTTTTCTTTTCTTTTTTTTTCCTTTTTCTTTTTCTTTTCTTTTCTTTTCTTTTTTTGATATTTTTTCGTTTCATCACGTAAGTAAATAAGACTTTTGAGATAGTTTTAATCTTTTATTAATCTAAACTTCTTCTTCTTCTTTTTTTGATCGCCAAAAAATCGCTTTTTTTTTTTTTTTTTTGGTCGGCAAAAAATATCAACAGATAAATTCTATAGTGATGAATGGATAAGATACAAAAAGAATGGATAACCTATCTCGTATTATTCCTAATTAATTTTTTTTTCTCTTCTCTCTCTCTCTCTCTCTCTCTCTCTCTTACATATACATACTTATGTTCTTATTTTGTCTGCTTTTTAAATTGTTTTTTTAAATTGTTTTTTAATGGAACATGGATACGTTATAGCGTCATCACATGCGATGTTGCACGTTGCACGTGTCTTCTAACAGACATATATATATATATATATATATATGATTCACAGATATGATGTTCAACATTTAAATTCTACACAACACATATCTCTCTTATAAAAAAAAGAGAGAGAGAGAGAAAGAGAGAGGGAAGATCAAAGTTTCTGGAAATCATTATGAATTCTAAAATTTATTATTAGAATATTTTATATTTATACGCATGCGTGCACGTATGCACATATATATATATATATATATTTTCGAACGATAATAATAATAATAATAATTATTATTATTATTATTGTTATTATTATTTATTTATTTATTTTTTTTTTAATATTATTATTATATCGAACAATAAGCATTATTGTAATATTATTGTATCAATAATGTTAACAATAATAATAATTGTTATTATAATTATTTTTATCATCATTGTAATCTGAATATTAATTTGTTATGTCAACTTTTGTTTTGCGTTTTCAATGATAACTAATTATAACATTTAATTGGAAATGAGTTTATGATATAAAAAAGAAGAGAAAAAAAGGAAAAAAAGAATATAAGAAGGAGAAGACAAAAAGAAAAAAAATAAAGAAAAAGTAAAAAAAAAAAAAAAAGAAAAGAAAAATCTTGATATAGTAAACTAGAAAAATAAAGATAATACATTGAATTTTCATAAAAAAACATTATCTTTGACATAAATTATAAAGAATGATAAAATAATTTCTTATTATCTCATAACATGTTATGAAATATTGTTAAAATGAGGAATTATAATCTTGCCATAACGATTATGCAAAATGGAATATCAAGATTTTTTTCCTATGTGCAATGATGATAGATCTTAGTGTTATAATTATTAGAACGTGATTTCAATGTTGGTAAAATAAAAAAGAAAAAAAAAGAAAAAAAAGAAAAAAAGAAAAAAGGGAAAAAAGAAAGAATTCGTTACGTCATTTTTCTTCTTATTAGAAACATAATGTAACAAAAAAAAAAAAAACAACAAGGAAAAGTTGTTAGATTGTGCTTTTTATTTTTCGAAAGAGAGAGAGAGAGAGAGAGAGAGAGGGAAAAAGAAGAAAAAAGAAAGAAAAAAGAGAGAATGCAAAAGTCAAGGATATAATTAAAAATGTTCAAGATCTGTTCTTTGTAAAAGTTCAAGAACCTAATATAAATATTGTAGAAAATCTTGAATATACTTGCACAAATAATTGACTTTTTATATTTTACGTGTTATTAATTTCTTACGTTCACTCATTAATATAATATGATACAGACTACTTCAGTAAGTATCATTTAAATGTTAGAATATGTGCATACGTATAATGGAGATGTAATTAAACAACAATATGCAAATATAATGAGTACGTACGTTGGATTGTTACGGAAAAAAAAAGAAAAAAAAAGAAAAAAAAAAGAAAAAAAAAAAAAAAAGAAAGAAAGAAAAAACGACAAAACAACGAGAAAAAAGGAACAGACATAAAAAAAAAAAAAAAAAAAAAAAAAAAAAAAAAAAAAAGAAAATAAAAATGACGAATTATATTGTTAATTGAAATTTCTTAGATTAGTTCCTTTTAAAAGGTTTTCCTTTTATAAACGTCACCGCGCGATCTTGCGCGTAAAAATTTTGACGGAACAAAGAAGGTACAAAGGAAAGAAAAATAAAAGACGAGAAAAGAAAGGATAAGAGGATGAGAAAAAAAAAGAGCAATTGATGATGTTATCCTTGACCGTTAGATTCATTTAATATTCTTAGATGTATACATACATGTCGTTTAGAAATAATTGAGTAATTAATTTCAAATGTCGATACGATTTTAACGCAGACACGTAGAAACGTTTGTATTTCATTTAATAATTACTTTTTCCTGTGGTTATTACAAAAAAAAAAAAAAAAAGAAAAAAATGATCATAGGAAAATTTACTCGAAAATACTATATTTTCTATTTATGCGAATCATTTATGTCAATGATGGATTATTTTAGAAAAGATAATTTCGTTGATAGATTGATATCCGGGATTGAAACAAATCTATCATAATAAAAATTATATTATTTAAATAATTAATCATATTTTAATAAGATGGAAGAAAATAAAAAAATTGAAGATGATAAAATGAACCGAAAGAAAAAGAAAAAAAAAAAAAAAAGCAAGAGAAACAAACGTGGGGAAAAAATAATGCATGTCTGTTTGTCTGTCTCTGTTGTGTGTCTGTGTATATGCGTGTGTGTGTAAGAGAGAGAGAGAGAGAGAGAGACAGAGAGACAGAGAGAGAATGAAGATATGACAAAATATAAACTTTAGATTGTAAAATAATAATTAGTCTTTCATGTTATTCGTTTAATTTATTCATGCTTATATCATCCATTTGTATTTCAACCTATTTTGCATTTTTTTTCTATCTACTTATCTATCTTTTTATCTCTATCCTCTGTATCTCTTTTCTCTCTCTATATATATATATCTATATATATATATATATATATAGAGAGAGAGAGAGAGAGAGAGAAAGAGATATATATATATATATATATATATATCTTTCTGTCTTGCTTATTTTCCCTTGTTGACTATTCACAAAATTATGAAGTATTATTCAATGTCACATAGAGAAATAATTATGTAATTTTGTCGAAATACTAATTCTCTCTCTCTCTCTCTCTCTCTCTCTCTCTCTCTCTCTCTCTCTATCTATCTATCTCTAATATATTTTCTCTTGCTGAATGTTGACAAAATCATGAAATATTGAACGTCACATAGAGAGATGATTATGTAATTTTGATAAAATACTAATTTTGTCTCTCTCTCTTTCTCTCTCTCACTTTCATCATTTAAGTTTACCAGCTTTTATGATAATATAATTCTCATAGAATATTTTTAATATTTCTCATCTAATATGGATTAGATTTTATTTGAAATATATAATTGTAATAATTTTTGTAATTATTTTTTTCTTTTTTTTTTTTTTCAGATATAATAGAAACGCAATAGTTGGCGATCATTAAAGTGTGAAAGAAAAAAAAAGAGAAGAAAAGATAAAGAGAGCTAAAGCATGATGAAGAAGGAGAAATACGATGTGCAAAACAATTGCTATGGAAATGGAGTCGATAGGTTCGTATATTATTAAAAAATATTATATTAATTCGATTGATATTCTTAAATGAAGTTCTATGTGAACTATAATAATTATGTGATTTTTAAATAATCGAAGAAATTATTGAGTTACCCTTGTAGCGGTATATCTCGAGCTTCATCCATCGGTTTGATTTTTGTGTCTTTTTTTCTTTTTTTGGTTTTATTTTGCTTTTTTTCGTTTTTCTTTTTATATACATATACATATACATATATATATATATATATATGTATATGTTAGAAGTCAAATATAAATGATTTTGTTTTTACATTTCTAAACAGTTACGTTCCTAAATTCCCTCTTTATTATATTTTATTATAATTTTATAATATTGTACCGCCTGTAAAATATAAACTCGATTTAAAAGAAGTTTATGTGATAATAGAAAAAAAGAAAGAAAAAGAAAAAGATTATTATTTTACCTATGAATAGCAACGATATCGTTAATTTTATTATTTATATTCTATCGTCAGATTTCATCTGAATTTATAAATTTTTTCTTCGGAAAATTTTTTACATACTAAATAGTTAACTCTTCTAAGAAACACTAAAACATTAATTAAAATAACAAATGAATGAATGAATGAATGAATGAATGAATGAATGAATGAATCTTAATCTTAAAATGAATAATTAATGAATAATAAATGAAATGTATATATGAGAAATATTGAAAACTCGATAATAATTATCTTCGACGAAAGATATCAGATTGGTACAAAGTGCTTGTAAATCTTTATTTTTTAATCTTTAATAGATATTTCTGATAAAGAAAATTAGAACTAGATAAAACAATGATGACTGTTAATCAGCTGTAATCCATTGGACTTTGAACTTTTATTTGATTATTCGAAAAAAAAATTGAAGATTTCTCTTTGTTTGTCGATTATTATAGAAAGACTTGAAAATTATTTATTTGTCTTTTTTTTTACCGTTATAATATTTCTTCATTCTAAAAATTATTTTCTTCGAAGAAGTCGAAAGAATGGATATAATAAGAATGCAGTGACACGATATGAATATTTTCAAGATATCTCTTATTAAAATAATTTTTCATTCGTTTTCATAAGTATTTATTATATATATAGATTTGTGTTTTGCATATGTATGCATATATACGATCAAAATTAAATTCTTTTTAAATATTTTATCAACTTATCGATACTTTCAAAAAAGGCAATACAAAAAAAAAATAATAGTAATAATAATAATAATAATAGTAATAGTAATAATAATAATAGAAGAAACAAAAATGTATTCAGATATTGAATCGATCTATGGATCAATTTCATTTCATTTCTTCGTAAAATCATCGAGTAATATATATACATCTAAATGCTTAATTTTTAGTTTATCGTTAAAAAAATAAAATAAATTCAACATTTTTCGAGATTGTAGGCCTAATCACGACATAAAATTCATTTACGATTGACCGTATGTTCTTATGATAATTTTACGATTATCATTTATTCTTTGATAATTTTTCTTTTGTAATTATGATTTTCTTCTTTTTTTTTTTTTTTTTTTTCCACAAGATACACACATAAGATCATGTCAGATTTTATTATGGATCAATGTCCGTAAATATAAAATTTTCTCATAATTTTATCTTTAATTATTCTTTAGAAATTATACATAATAAAATTTTATAATAGAACGGGCTATTCATAAATTTATTATTATTACTTAACTGTGATCATTTTAATTATCTCTAAGTAAAACAATTATTGAATCTACAAATAATAAGGATCTATAATGTGTGATCATTTTAATTATCTTTAAGTAAAACAATTATTGAATCTACAAATAATAAAGATCTGTAAAGTTAAACGTTAAATGCTTTGTGACATTGTAGAATCGTAAAAATTTCAAGTTTTATTATATATATATTATAAAAGAAATATAATGATATTTAAACTATAATTAATTTACTTGATAATTTATTTTGACAAAGAAGATTTATAAAAAAGAAAAAGAAGAAAAAAAGATCAAAAGGAAAAAAAGATAAACGAACATTAACATGTGCATTAAATGCATTGAAACACAATGATCTTGTATTTATAGGAAAAGAAGAAAAATTTGCATGAGAACAATTGGAAATAGTTTTTTTTTCTTTCTTTTTTTTTCTTTTCTTTTTTCTTTTTTTTTTTTTTTTAAAGAGAAAATAAATTTTTTAGTTTAAGAATATATTCTTAATCACGTAGTAATAATGATACGAGTGTTTTAAAACCGACGATTTACTCTCTGCGATCTTTGACCCATTCGTTGTCTAAGCGACCTTTATTCCAATAGCTTACGTTCGCGCTAAAAACACTCTCAATAAATTGACTTTTATTGATAATAAAGGAAATTATTACTTTCAGAAATTTTACGAGCGAATCATTAATAAGTTAAAAATCCATTTCGAATAAATTAAGAAAATAATCAAAACAAACGAGAAACATTTTCTTTCTATCTTTCTCTCTTTCTTAAACGTTATCTTCAATTTTTGTTCTCTCTTTCTCTCTTATTTTTTTTCCTCTCTTTTACTTTAATTAAATGTCTTTTTTTTTTTTTTTTTTTTTATTAGTTTTAAACTTTTTTTTAGTCTTTTATCGTCCTTAGAAATTCATTATAGAATCGTTTCCAACAAAATTGTGGTCTTCCTTGGAATTATAACTCTCATCGTAGAATCCCGCATTGATTATGTCGATTGCGATCAGTAACGTAAAGAAGAACGTGACATTACCTTCTAATTAATTTCTTGAGAATATAAAATGACATTGTGCGGTATAAATTTATGCAAAAATATAAGTATTCTTAAAAGGAAAAAAAAGAGAGAGAGAGAGAGAGAGAGAGAGAGAGAAAATCCATTGAGTTCACCGTTGAATTAACATTTCATGTACTTTTATTGAATGTTAAATAATTAATAATCTGGATCGAATTTGGAAAAAAAAGAAGAAGAAGAAAAAACAAATAAAAAAACAATGAAAGCAGTTATAGTATAATAATTATATCTAAATTAAAAGATATTTAAAATAAAATTATCATATTACGTATTAGTGTCATTAAAATATCGCGTACGGCGCCTATGTGCGTTCAACGTGCTTCCAAGGCCTGCACATTTTTGAACGCTTCAAGTATTATAATAGTTATCCATATAAAAATGGTGTCAATATACGAAATACGATGTAAGAATCATAAGATTTCATTAACCCTGATAACGTAACAAAAATATTTGTCTCTGGTTGCTTAAATCATCGGATTCAATCGAAATAACATGACAATGAGATATCTTAGGACGCGTACGCAATGTATTAACGTAAACAGAAAATGACAAAAGAAGAAAAATAAAAAATAAAAAAAAAAAAATAAAGAAAAGAAAATGGGGAAAAAAGAAAAAATATGAAATGAAATAAGAATACCGAGAAAATAATTTTGTTTATCGTTCATAATTATTTTCATAAATATATATTATATGGACTAGTTAGAAATAATCTTTTTTTATATTTATCGCTGAATCGACGAATAAGACTCGCGGCGACATTGATTATATACTCCAAAAAAAGGAAGTATGTATGTGTAAGTGCAGGATGCGTACATCCTTTTGATTTGAAAGGAAGTAGAAAAAGAAAAAAAAATAGAAATATATACATACGTATGTATATGTATATGTGTACATATATATATATATATATTTATATATGCGTAAGGAAAAGAGAATATATTGATGTCCATTGTAAACGTATAAAAGACAATTTCATTTCGCAACTACTGTGTGAATGTCGTCGAGGAAAAAAAAAAATATAGTTTTTCATAATGAATTAACAGATCTCGAATTTTACTCAATAATCATATCAAATTTGTAATAATTTTTCAATAATTTTTCGTACTCGTATGATTATTTCTTAACACGATTTTTTTCTTTCTTTCTTTTTTTCTTTCTTTTTTTTTTTTTTTTTTTTTTGCTTTTTTTTTTTTCTTTTTTTTTTTTTTGTTTCGCAAAGGAGGTAAATATTTAATCAAATTGCAAAATATTATCGTACATCTGAAAACGGATTTAATTTCATTAATTTTACATCAATATCATTTCAAAATAATTTCAAATTTCAATTAACGCTCGATCGATGATAAATCGATTTATAGTAAATTAGATTCAATTTATTAGAAATAGAAACGAGATAAATTGAAATGAATTCATGACAGAAGGATAAAAACTTTTTATTTTATCTTTTTTCTTTTTTACCTATTATTCGTCAAAATTGATTTGATCAATAGTGAAGAAAAGAAAAGAAAAGAAAAGAAAAAACAAACAAACAAACAAACAAACAAAAGAATAAAAAGAAAGAAAAATATAAACGAAAAGAAATGCTGTACGACATTGAAACGAATTTTCTCTTTTTCCCTAAAACGCTGATCGTTTTTTATGATTGATATTTTAATGCAAATTGTCGATATTTTCGCAATAAACATAAATCGTGAAAAATATTCTCTTCTATTTTCTTTTTCTTTTTTATCGGGGTTTTTTTTTTTATTTTTTGTTTGTTACCAGCAAATCGTATACTTAATATTTAAATGTAATACGGTATATATTACGATGATAAATTTTTTTTTGCATTCATAATGTGTACATTTAGTCACGTTTATATGCTAGTTTGAAAGATGAATAGTCATAGTGACGTAAAATGTTAGAGCAACGAGCTTTCCATTGGATCATAACGGTTTATTGATTATATGAGTATTTTTTAGAAATTGATAGTGTTTAATGAAAAAAAATAAGAATATTAAATGAATTTCGTTAGACTATTGAAATTTTTCAATTTATTTGCATTTCGATAATTACTTACTAAAGAGCTTAAAATATTTTTAAATATTCGTACAGATTTTATATTTTCCGCTTGATATAATATTATTATCGTTTCTTTCTTTTTTTTTTTTTTCCTCTCATTATTTGTGCCCTTTAACGTCTCTCTCTCTTTCTCTCTCTTTATAAGATAAACAATGACGAAATTGAATGAGATTAGTTTAATCTTAAACTGTAAAATATAATATATATTTAAATGAATAGTTTGATACTGACGTACTTAATATTTATGATGCTCGATACGCTTTTCCTGCCTGACTGTTAATTTTTTGAAGGCACATATATATGCTCTTAGTGTCTGATATGAATATTTATTCTTCAATGGCGTATATATATATATATATATATATATATATATATATATATATATGTTAGTTTGTATATATAGTATATATATATATATATATATAATATATATATAAATTCCATTCAGAGTACAAAGATTAAAGACACAACGTTCTACATGATAATATTTTCTTCTTTTTTTTTTCTTTTTTTTTTTTTTTTTATATTCATATAAGAACTTCGTACTTCGTTCAATTGAAGAAGAAATATTCAGATGATATAATATCAAGATTTTATTGTAATTAAGTATTGGAAGCGGAAATGAATAAAAAAGATCTTGTTATAAAGAAAAAACTAATAACGCAGGTGACCTTCTTTCACAAATATAATTCACTATTATTTTCTTGAGAACGTTTAAATGACAATTCTTTTTTTCTTTTTTTTTTTTTCTTTTCTTTTTTTTCTTCTTCTTTTTTTTCTTCTTTTTTTTTTTTTTTTTTTTTTTTTTTTTTTTTTTTTTTTTTTTTTTTTTTTTTTTTTTTTTTTTTTTTTTTTTTTATACACTTGACATTTATTATACGCGATAATTTTTATTGAACAAATCGTTACGAAAAATAAAATTATAATTAATAATAATATTTTTATTATTATTATAAATTGGTATCCTGCAATTAGATAAAATTAATTTCAACTTTCTCTTATCCTTAATTGGATCGTGAAAGCACGATTTTTCATTATAAAAATAAGAAATGAAGTATTAGATCGATTTTATTATAACTGGTTGATCTCTTCTTATTTTATTACAAAAGAGAAAAAAAAAAAAAGAAAGAAAAAGAAAAAGAAAAAGAAGAGAAAAATTTTTTAAATATACGATTTTCGTTGAACTAATTGCAATTGCTTAGAAAAAAAATATTATGATATATAAACGGCGATAAAATAATGAAACGAGGATGTGCTCTTTTCTCTTATCCAAAATTAATAATATGGGATGATAATAATAATAAAAAAGAAAAGAACAATAATCGAATAAATGAGTAAAAAAAAAAAAAAAAAAAAAAAAAAAAAAAAAGGAAAAAGATCGTGATAAAGAAAATGTATCAAGCGTATAAAAAAAAAGAAAAGAAAAAAAAGGAAACATTTTGATACATTTTATATATTATTTTATTACGATTTAAGCACTTTATATATATATATATATATATATATATATATATATATATATATATGAAAAATCACTCGTTCGTTATTCGAAGAGAGAGAGAGAGAGAGTGAGAGAGAAAAGAAAAAGAAAGAATGCAATATTGTCCATTTATATATTTTTCTTTCCTTATTTTTTTTTTTTTTTTGTTTTTTTTTTCTTTTTTTGTTTTTTTATTACTCATACCAATCAAGGAGAAACGATATATAATTTAAATTCATCACGTCGACTTTAACCTTGCCGATGATAATACATGTACTTCTTCTCTTATACATATACTTTTTATCAATATTTGTATTCGGCTATGAGAGCTATCTTCGATCAAAGAAAAGAGAAAAAGAGTACCTACATGAGGAAAAAGAAATAAAATAGTAATATAACAATGGCATGAAAAAGAAAGGTGCGAATGTACATTAATTACATATAAGAAAAGATAATATTAAGACAGATAAACAGACCAGACAGAGAGAAAAAGAGAGTGGGGTTGAGTTGCTGACGACTAGGAGGTGGGGGAAAAAGAGAAAGAGAGGGGTTAGAGGGGGGGAAAAGACGGTCAATGGCGATCAATGTGATACGGCAAGAGCAGAGTGAAACCAGTCAGTTTCAAGACATTGAGGCGCGAATATAATAGTGGAGAGAGAGAAGAGAATATTTCGTTCGTTCCTTTTCTTTTTCCAATATTTTTTTTTCTCTCCCTTTCTCTCTCTCCCTCTCTCTCTCTCTCTCTCTCTCTCTCTTTCCCTTCCTTATTATATTTTTGTTCCACATTTGAATTTTTAATATTCATCGATTTTTTAATCTTCTCTTAATTCGATATCCTATTTAAATCTCATTTTATTTCTTTTATCTTGTTTCGTTTTGTTCCTTTCCCTTTTTTTTTTTGAAATATTTCAAAATATAAATATCGATTAAAATCACAAAGTATATTTTCTTTCCACTTGGTTTTTCTTTTTCATTTTTTTTTTCTTTATTTTTTTTTTTTTTTGTGTTAATATTCGAGTGTTATAATACGCGAGAAGCCATATCGTCGTCGTCGTCGTCGTCGTCATCGTTGTCATCGTTGTCGATATCATCGTCGGTGACTAAACATCACTGGTTTGGTTTATTCTCCGATTAGAGAAAATTTCTCTCTAGAAAGAGAGAGTCTCGCTTGAAAGTGCATCATTCTTTTTGTTTGAGAATCCTAAGAAGAAGGTTTGTCGGACGAGAGATCTTTGTTTCTTAGTGTTACTTATATCAATACTCGGCAACAGATATATAATTATTACAGTTTTGAAACATGTAAGAATTTAATTGATATATATATATGTGTGTGTGTGTGTGTGTGTGTGTGTGTGTGTGTGTGTGTATTAAACAATTTTATATATCTCCACTAGAGAAAGCTTAAAAAGAAAATTTGTTTAAAGTTTTAAAATACATATTAACATTACTTTGGAACATATTTTTATTTTTTCTTTCTAACGTGCATGATTTAATTATGTAGACATATGTAAGGAAACAAAGAAAGAAAATATATATATATATATATATATATATATATAGTAACAATTATTAAATGTAAATTCAAACGGAGATAATTATATCGTTATAAATTTTTATAAATAAATTGAAGTTTTTATTAGCTAACTCTCGCTTAGAGAAATTTGTTAGAAATACGTACATACGTACAAGTTCTTCTTCTTCTTCTTCTTTTTTTTTTTTTTTTTTTTTTTTTTTTTTTTTTTTTTTTTTTAAGTACATTTATCTCCGTAATTAAGAAGTAACGTAGATAAATATTCCGGCAATTTTATATACATTCTATAAAAAAAAATTATCTACGTCAATGAACGATTTCTTTTCACAATGTTACGTTTACAATCGGGAATGTGACTGTACTAGATCGTTGGATTTATTTTATTCCTTTATCATATAAAAGTAATTCTCCGTAGTCACGTTCCCCTAGAAAGCTTCTAACTTACATAATGGTATATAATACTATGTATATAAACTTAAAAAAGCCGATCGTGATAAGAAATTATTAAATAAAATAAATATATTGAAGTTTTCTCTATCTTTTCTTTTTTCTTTTTTCTTTATAACTTTTACTTTTTTTTTTTCTTTTTTTTTTTTTCTATCGTCGTATAAATTCTTTTTAATAGATGAATATGCACGACGAAGATAATTCAATGTTTATTTTTATCGTACGTACAAAAAAGAAAAGAAAGAAATAAAAAAAAAAAAAAAAAAAAAAAAAAAAAAAAAAAAAAGAAGAAGAAGAAGAAGAAAAAAAAGAAATAGAAATGAAAGTAAATAAGTAAGAAAGAAAAGAAAAAGTGTGTATACGATTAATTTCAATGAATAAAATTATAAAAAGAGATACGTATGGAATCAATTTTACAGACGGTGAGAAGAAAGTCGACCAGTCAAAAGGTCAAGTGCATAAAACGGAAAAGAAAGGGAGAAAGAAATATATAATTTTGCAAAATATCTCCTTCTTATTATAATTCAAGGCTGACTTCTTTCTCGTGAAGAAAAAAGAAAGAAGAAGAAAAGCGTATGTGTGCCTGTGTATGCGTGTATATATAAAAGGGTAATATATACATATATATATATTATATATATATATATATATAAAGTTATATATATATAAAAAAAGAGAAAACCAAAAAAATAAATCGCGATGAAGCTCGAGGGAAACTGCTCGAAGGACGACGATGCCAATGGGATATTATTACAATCCAGGAAAAATTCAGCTGTTCGGTTACAAGTTATACCAGCGCCGCCAAAAACTATCACTCATTTACCAAAGAGGCCACCAGTAGATTTGGCCTTCTCTGATCTCGTTTATAAAGTTCGAGAAGGACGCAAAAACAGTAAGTTTTTTTTATTTTTACTCTTTTATTTGTGTATATATATATATATATATTTATATATATTTACAATTTTATTTGTATATATTGGGTTGGCAACTAAGTGATTTTAAATAAGAAGAAAAATTCAAAAGTTTTACTTAAAAATATAATTTTATTCAATTACGTATTGTCCATTTTTATCGATGACCTTTTGTCATCTTTCAGGCAGTGTCATAATTTCATGTTCAAAAAACTTTTGATTTTTGGCAGCAAAAAAGTGAATTAAATGTGATTTTACATCACCAGTGTCATTAAAAATTTTACCATTTAATAAGTTCTGCATGGAACGAAATAAATGGTAATCTAAAGGCGTAAGGTCAAAATTATATGATGGATGTTACAACATATCCCAACCTAATTCCAATAATTTTTGGCGAGCGACGAAAGATGTGAATTACATTATCATGCTGGAAAACAACATCCTTACGATTTGTCAATTCTGACCGCTTTTCTTGAACTGCATCGCTCATTGTTGAACGTTTGAATTAATCCTTTGGTTTTTTGGTAAAAGTTCAAAGTACATAATTCCTTTATAATTTCACCAAATTAATAGCATAATTTTTTTTTTGATGAATCTCAGCTTTTGGTGTCGTCTGGGGTGGTTCATCTTGCATCAACCACGATTTTTTCCGATTAACTTTTTTATAAACCATCCATTTTTCGTCGCCAGTTATCAATCTTTTCAGAAATGGATAAATTTCGTTGCTTTTCAAAAGCGAATCGCAGATGCTAATGCGTAACATCAAATGAATTTTCTTAATCTGATGAGGGATCCATAAATCGAATTTCTTGACATAGCCACGCTGTTTTAATTTTTTTTTTTTTTTTTTTTTTTTTTTGAATGCATGTATGCGATATATTGAGCTTCTTTGCAATTTCACGTGTTGTGGTATGACGATCTGAATCGATAATGACCTCGATATAGATCTCATCAATTTCAATTGGACTGTCAAATCGTTGGACATTTTTTAATGAAAAATTATCAGAACGAAATTTGGCAAACCAATTTTAACACTGGCTTTCTTTCAATGCTTCATTCCCATATACGGCACATAACTTCTTGTTATGTGCTTGCGATGCATTCTTGCCTTTTCAGAAATAATGCAATAAAATATGTCTGAAAAATGTGCGCTTTATTCTTTCATTTTAAAATTGGGTTAAAAACGAAATTAAATAACTGATCGATACAATTTTTTTTTTTACTAAAATAAAGGCGAAACTCCAAACAACAAGAAAACAATATAGATTAGGTGTTTTAAACACATTGACAAAACAAAATAATGAACTAAGACCATTTATTGACAAAATCCGCAATCACTTAGTTGTCAACCTAATATATATATATAAACTTATTAAAATTGCATGGACATAAAGGATAATATATGTACATCGAAAGGAATAAAATAATTGCCGAGAGAACATTGAAGGATAAATATTTATAATATTGTCATATTAATTTTTTTAAACATCGCAAGATTTTTATTAATCATCGCCAGAGCACATTCCCCATACTCATTTATAGTTGAACAATTTTTTTTTTTTTTTAATGGAGAAAAAATGTTCTTTTTTTTATTATTAATATTTGAAAGAATGAATCGATGAAAGCTTATACTTTAAATATTTTTCCATAGACGATTTCTTTTGATATAAGAAACTTGAATTTCATTTTTATTTCTTAAAAGATTGAGGAACGTAGAAAGAGGTAAAGAGAAAACAAAAAGAAAAAAAAGAGGGAAAAAAAAAAGAAAAGAAAGGAGAGAGAGAGGAATGGGGGAAAAAAGAAAACGTATATAGTATTCATCGAATTACATAATTCAAGTTTACTGTCTACTTACCGATGATGTTGTAAGTCGTGTTAGACCGAGATCGCGAACGGAATATGTAATGTAACAAATGATATAGTTGAAAGATCAAAAGGAAAAGTTTTGACAATTGAAATACGTGCCCTAGTTGATCCCTTCCTACGATTGTAGATTTTATTTCAAAATTAAAAGGAAATATTTTTATAAAAGTATATGTTATAATATTCTTTCTTTTTTTTTTTTTCTTTTCTTTTCTTTTTCTTTTTTCTTTTTTTTTTTCTTTTTACTTTTTACTTCATTCTTCGATTTCAAAATCTGTAGTAATACTGATCTGTATTATTTAGTAAAAAAGAAAGAAAAAAAAAAAAAAAGAAATAAAGAAAAAGAAGAAGAAGAAAAGACAAAGGATAAATTGTGAATAAATCGTGTCATAGTTTCTTGTACTCAAGATAAGATGAGCAAAAAAAAAAGAATATAATTCTCTTTCGCAAATTATTACGTTTCCTTTTCTCTTATCAATGCATTTACCGAGAAATCCATATACATACATAGGTAATTATATGGATATAATATATGCATCATAAATAGCAACAGAGAACGTTATTGTTCGATCGTAATTCATCCTTTCTTAGTTCTAAGTCGACCTTCGATTTTCTCTTCGAATTAGAGAGAAGAAAATTTCATTGAACTCGTTGTATATATAAAGATACATTTTTCGATCGAAAATATTTTTCTTTCTCTCTCTCTTATTAACTTTTATTCTTATTAACTATTAATAATAATAATAATAATAATAATAATAATAATAATAATATTAATAATAATAATAATAATAATAATAATAATAATAATAACAAATAATAATAATAATAATAATAATAATAATAATAATAATAATAATAATAATAACAAGAATAAATAATGACAATAATAATAAGTGTAGTAATTTCTAGTTACTAAATCATCAATAGTACAACAGTGTACTACTTACCGATTTAACATGCATACGATCATTGACCTCGATTTTGCAAGAAATCCAGTTATAACATAAACCCGCAAATACGATTAACGATCTATGTGTTAGCTTCGAGAAACTATTGACTCGTGTGATATGTACATCTACTTTTCTATTCCTAGAGTCTTCTTTATCCTCGAAAAGATTTATATTTATATTTTAGATAAGAAGGCTATTAACTCTTTGCTCATTTTACTTTATTTCTCTTTAATTTTTTTCTATTTTATTTTTTTTCTTATGTTCTTTTTTATTTTATTTTATTTAATTTCTTTACTTTTTTCTTCTTCTTCTTCTTCTTCTTCTTTATGTCTTTTTTAGGTTTTCTTTCCTTTTTTCTTTTTTTTTTTCGTTTGAACCTAAATTGAATTACGATTAACGTCGATTAAGTCTTATTTTATTAAGAACTTATACATTTTGTTAATTAGATTTTCTATATATTTGTAAATATTTGATTATCATTAATAATTATATGACATATATGATAAAACTATATGATTAAAATTTAATCGACGGTAATCACGTTTTAATTGATTTACTACCTAAAAATAAATTTTCATAAAGAAAAATTTTATTCACATAAACATCGTTTATTGTATGTTTATTTTATACATTGTATTTTAATTTAATTCATACCTATTTAAGAATCATAATATAAGGAAGAAAAATATTTTAATATAAATCTCATTATTTCTCGAATGATTCGTTCGAAAATAAACATTGATGTAGATTATACTGTGAGAATTGTTAGAATTCAAGAGGAAAAATAATTATAGTTATCAAACAAAGTGCTCGAGATAAAAAAAGATAAAGAGAGAGAGAGAAAGAGAGAGAGAGAGAGAGAGAGAAAGAGAGAGAGAGAGAGAGAGAAAGAGAGAGATAAATAATATGAGTTATCAAAAAATAATATGAAACACTGATGTATCTTTGACCTCCCCCATTTTGTCTGCGATTTGTACAATTTATCAATTTGATGTTAGACACCTTATCCGGAAGGTACAACTATTACAAGATATTAAATTATCCTTAATGCGTTCTAACTTATATTTTCATTTTTATTTTCTGACCAATTATTTGTTTCATGATCAATTTATTTATCGATAATATTTATTTCAAATAAAAGATTATTGTAATGGACTTGAATAAGAAAGAAAAAGAATTGAAAGGTGTTAATTTTCTCTTTGAAAAGGTGTTAATTTTCTCGTTAAAAGATAAAAAGGAAAAAAAAAAAAATAAATAAAAAATAAAAGGAAATAATGTAAAATCATAATAAAAGAAATAAACATTTGTTACTCATCATTACTGCAGAATTATATACATACATACATACATACATATATATATATATATATATATATATATATATATATAAAGAAAAAAAAAGAAGATATTTTTCGCATCGGCTTTGTATTTAATTTTTTTATCAACCTCTGAATTCCTGACCGCATTTTATTTATATCGAGTAGAGTGCATCGATCTTTTATTTCTTTTTGTCTACATCAACGCCATTGTTTTTTTTTTTTTTTTTTTTTTTTTTTTTCTCGAAAACATCTAACAAATTAACTCGTACAATTTTCTCTTGTGTGTTTACAATGTTATTACTTGCATATGTTCAAATACATTCATATTTGTTCAATAGCGAACTGCAATACATGTAACTTATCAGTGTTCCTTTTATGACTTTATCAATTTTTCAAGTTTTTAATCAACTCATTATTGACGAAAGATATTTAATCAACGTGTTGCATTTTTAAAACGCTCGATAAATGAGAGACTATTATTCCCTAATCTCATTAATTGTTTTTTAATAATAGTTTCAATGATTTTTAATAATAGTTTTTGTTTTAATTAAATATTTACGTTGTTAATTTTTTTTTTTTTTTTTTTTTTTTTTTTTTTTTTTTTTTTTTTTTGTATAACCACACGTATGTTCGACGTATTTTCCAAAAATTTACGAGAACTGAGGCAAAGATTCATTTCACAATATATCATTAACAAATTTAATTTCTTTTATTGTTATTTTCGTTATTGTGAAAGGAAAACAAAGAGAAATAAATAATATTTTAATAGTTCTCTTTGTTGTAATATTTGTTTGGATCAAGTATGTAAAATCCTATGATCATTCTAGGAAAATTAATTTAATTAATTAATTCTTCATTGCAATAGAAATTGTGTTAATTGATAATAAATATATAATAATAAATATAATATTGCGTTGTAATTTTGCATTATCTTCTTTCTTATTTTGATTTTAAATGAAGGGGAATGAAAAAAAAAAAAGGAAAAGGAAAAGCAAAAAGAAGAAAAAAAGAAAAGAAAAGTTTTTTCTTTTCTTTTTTTCTTCTTTTTTAAAGAAAACAGAAGAGACTAGAAATACTTAATTTAACAATTGACAATTCTTTCACAATCGATGTACAATATATACGTGCATGTTTGCAATCTACGAAGGAAAAGGGATAGATTGGATTTAAAATCAAAGGAAACTTGTAATTTCCGATGCAATCGTTAATGCAATGTAAAAGAATGTTCAAAGCAAAGAAAGCCACTGAAAAAAAAATTACCTCTAACACGACGCAACACGTTTGCGTAACTTTGAGAAATAAATAAGTAATATTACAAGAACTATGGAGAAATATTTTCAAATGACTATTTGAAATATTTATTTTCTCATGAATAATTTTACATGAATAATTTTATTTGAAAATTAATTCATTGAGAGAAAAAGATTTAATCCATTGATTAAAAAATGTAATTAATAATTAATACAAATTGTGTTAAAAATAAGAAAGAGAACATTAAATTATTTAAAATAATTATGCAATTAGATTCATAATTATATACATATATATATATATATATCTTTTATTTTATTTTGATTGTATTGAATGACTTAAAATCAAAAAATGTATTGTTACACTAATTTACTTCCTCCTAAGGTATTTATTATTACCAAATTGTTCCAATTATTTTTCAGCTGACTAATCATTTTATTACACATTAATTTCCTTTAGGTTTAACTAATGAAAATCTCGTTTATATATAAAAAAAAAAAAAAAATAACTTTACAAAGAACATTTTTGTGAAAGGAAAAAAGTTTTGTTAAGAAAATAGAAAAAAAAAATCAGCAAAATTAATATTAATCGTGTGATATTAGAAATTTTAATATTTTTTAAATGTCAGAAAATCCATTAGAGCGATTGTTGTATTTTTTCTTTCTTCTTTACATAATTTCTTTTTTTTTTTTTTTTTTTTTTTTTTTTTTTTTAAATCATTATTTCGAAACGAAATAGATGTTGTAATAGATAATTTATAAATTAAAAAAAAAAAAAAAAAAAAAAAAAAAAAAAAAACGAAAAAGAAGAAAGAAAAAAAGTATAATTGGCATATTAAATTTGTATATTAAATAAAAAATAAAAATGAAATAAAATAAAAAGAGAATTGTATAATTATCCTCGTTAATTTTTTTTTTTTTTTTTTTTTTTTTTTCTTGATAGAATTTTCTTTCAGTGTCGATAATAACAGTTGGTAATTGTTTTGTTCGATCGACGCCATTAAATTTATTAACGAATAAAACGGAATGATGCGTTCATTTATCTGGACTTTGTTCTGCTTATTCAACGCTGTTTGTTCGATATCCGGAACCATGAACGTTAATAATCATACGTCACAATGAAAATATCATATAACGTTTGCACCATATGTGCATATTAATAAACTCGCATTGATAATAATAATAATAATAATAATAATAATAATTATTATTATTATTGTTATCGTTAATAGGATTATTATTATTATTACATTGTTAACAGAAAACACGTTCGGTAATTACATTTCATTGTAACGTAATATCTCGAAGTAATTTACTATCATTTTATTCCGTGTTTATCTTTCAAAATTATTTATATTATTATCTGATTTGGTATTTAAAAATTATTATTTATATTAATATTTCATATTTTTTATTTCAACAGTACAATTATATTATTGTGTTCTCTCTCTTTCTCTCTCTGTCTCTCTCTCTCTCATATTCCTATTAATTAATTAATATTTATTTTACAGATGTAAAAACAATCTTAAAATCTGTAAGCGGAAGACTCCGTTCTAGCGAGTTAACAGCCATTATGGGACCATCAGGTGCTGGAAAGTCGACTCTTTTGAATATACTCACTGGATACAAGTGAGTTAATATTTATTTATACGTTTCTATATATTATTTCAGGATGAAATAATTTAATTAAATGAATTAAAATATTTATATTCGGACACGTGATATATAACTACTATCTCCATGTTACATATTCTTATGTTTCATTCGATGATTTTTTATTCTTTGTATTAATTTCTTTTTTCTTTTTTTTTTTTTTTTTTAATTTTTTAAACACACAATATAAAGTACAAAATTATTCTATTCGTAGTGATGTATAAACTGTGTAACTTGCGAAAGTAGCATCGTAATCAATCGAATTATGTGTTACGTTACACACGCGATGTACTTACGTTAGATTATATATTGTAACAAAAAAAAAAAAAAAAAAAAAAAAAAAAAAAAAAAAAAAAAAAAAAAAAAAAAAATGTGACAAGAAAGAAATAATTTATTTTATTCGGCCGTCTTCATATAACATTTCATTGTTTAGAAGTTTAACTTTTATAAGATATTTTTTAAAATATTTTTGTTGTACAACAAGATCGTTCGGTCAAGGTTTTACATCTGGGTTACTGATGAATAAGTAAACTTACACGAGAATTCGATTTTACTTATTTTCTTCTTTTTTTGTTTTTTTTTTTTTTTATTTTTGTTTTCATTCTTTTCTTTTCTTTCTCTTTTCTTTTTCTTTTTTCTCCTATAAGTACTACTTTTACCTTATATTTACTAGAAGAGAAATCATTTCACTTTCTTCATTTTCTCTACGATTATATAAATAACGGAATGTGGAAAAGAATAGTTTTTGTTAGTAAGAATTTTTATTTATTTATTTATATTTTTCTTTTTTTTTTTTTCTTTTTATCCTAATAGTTACTTTATCGAGAGATGAAATAAATTTTCCACTGGATATGTATTAAACAAATAGATTTTTGAATTGTTATTCGCCGCGCCGTCGTATTTTTATGATAAAATCATTAACATTTTAAATGGTACATAATTTAATTTTATCTTTCCTTTTTTCTTATTGCTTTCTTCATTTTGTTATTTTTTTTTCTTATTCATTTTTTTCTCCCCCTTTTTTTCTTCTTCTTTTTCTTTCTTTTGAAAAAAAATATTTTATGTACACACACGTAATCCCGTCTATCCTCTTACTAAAATTTATTTCTATGGCATTCGTACATTTAACTAAGTTATTTATATTCATCATTTGCATAAACACGCGTACTACGAGATTCTAGGATCAAGACCGAGTGTCAAGGTTTTTTCATTTTATCGAGAATGATCCAAAAGAAAAATTAAGTTTTCTGTTTGTCGTTCATCTTTTTCTTTTCTTTCAAATAATTTTTCTTCAATTTTTATCTTTTAGTTTTAATACTTTCAATAAAAGGGAAAAAAAGAAAAAGAAATAAGAAGATTCATTCGTCAAATACGAGAGAAGAATTATAATCCTTCGTCTAATAATATATATAATAGAAATTTTTCCATAAATATATATTCAAGTACAATTAAATATCGTATGATTAAAGATAAACAATGATAAATTTATACATAGAGAATTATATAAAATTCGATTTTGAAATAGTATAGAGAAGTATTACATTTCGTTAAAAAGGTACTCTTTATCGTATTCTTAAAAGATAAGGGACAAGAAAATTAGATAAAAGTTTTATCATCGTTTCTATTTTTTTTCTTTTTTTCTTTCCTTTTTCTCCTTTTTTTTCTGCTTTATTTATAATTTAGGAAAATAGGTTTCTTTCTTTGATCGACTTATAAATATCTAATGTAATACATAGATTTCATTATATTATGAAAGTAAAATAAATAGATATAGATAGATAGAGAAAGAAAGAAAGAGAAAGAGAGAGAGAGAGAGAGAGAGAGAGAGAGAGAGAGAGAGAGAGAGAGAGAGATATTAAACGAGTTTTATTCCTAGTCAAATTATTATTGATGGAATTATAAATGTTATTATCAACTTTGAATTTAATTATATATCATTCTTATGAATTATTCATTAGAAGCTATTCTTATTTTTTTTTTCTTTTTTCCCTCCCCTTCCTTTTGTTTCTTTTCTCTCTTTTCTTTTGTTTTTTTTTTTCTAATCAGTATCATGCATTCGAATGGACTTTAAATTATCTATCTTTGCATTCTTAAGATTTAATAATTATTTATTATACTTTTGATTGGAATTAATTTCATACTTATTAAATAAACGGTTAATGATAAATTATTAATGAATAATTAAATTAAAAATTAATTATATTTTCAGATCGGCAGGAGTAGAAGGAAGTATAACGATGAATGAACAAGAAAGGAATTTAAGTGTCTTTAGAAAACTCTCTTGCTACATCATGCAAGATAATCAGCTTCATGGCAATTTAACTGTCGTCGAAGCTATGAAGGTCGCTGCAAGTCTTAAACTTGGTAAACACGTTCCAAAAGACGAGAAAGAAGAAGTGGTGCGTATAATAAATAAATTAATTTGTATATTATTATAATTTTCTAGTCTTTGAATAATGTAGTTAAATTATTAATTTAAAAAAAAAAAACATATATGTATATACATATATAAAATTAAATAACATATTTATTGTAGAAACTTTGCATTTTTATTATTATAAAGGCTATTAATAAATCTAATTAAGTATTTACTAGACAAAATGTCAAGTTAGTTAAATATATTATAATATATGCATATACATACATGTATGTGTGTGTGTGTGTGTGTGTGTGTAATCAAATGATATATTAATATATTATAAGAATTGCATAACTCTTTAAATTTTAATAAATTCAATTATTTATTGAAATAACAATAAAAAATATTAAGTTAATTAAATCTATTATAATAACTATATTATTTAAGGCAAATATAATAATAGAATTTATAGAATAAATTTTAATATTTAATTATTAATTAAATAAATAAAAGTTAATTTATTTATTATTATGAACACGTTGTATGCTTTTTTGTTTTTTTTTTTTTTTTTTTTTTTTAGATACAAGAAATATTGGAAACACTCGGTTTATCCGAGCACAAACATACTATGACCTCAAACTTAAGCGGTGGTCAAAAGAAAAGACTTTCGATCGCCCTTGAACTTGTCAATAATCCTCCTGTTATGTTCTTCGATGAACCCACGAGGTAATTAATTTAAGTATTAATAAAACTTTTGAATATAATTATTAAATAAACGAATTTAATCTGAAAATTATTTTGAATGATATAAAAATAGATTCGAATAAATTCAAAATAAAAACTTTAAGGAATTCGAAAGTACATATTCATTTTTACTTTTGCAAATAGTAGTTCATGGTCTTCTTAACATTTTTAGTGAATTATGACCTATTTACTTCTCATTATTTATCAAAATGTATATATATATATATATATATATGCATTCACAGACATATCGTATTAAAATTAATTTAATTTTATAATTCATGACGAACGAATCTGAATTTCAAGATCCTCATTTCTACTTGAGAACAACCAAGCCAGTCAGTGAAAGTTTGACATTAATATCCACTTTTTGATACGATAACTCTCATTCACTTTCTCTTCCACACAGTATAATTTTGGTGTTTTCAAAACTAGCAATAAGCAGACATTGCTTTAAGCAATTCTTTTCTCTTTTTTCTTTCTGTTTTTTTTTTTCTGTTTTTTTTCTTTATTTAATATTTCGGGTAAGTTGATCGTTGTTTTTCTCCCATCGGAAAAAAAAAAGATATTTTAGTCGTGAACATATATGCACAAGATCAAAAGATCTTTAAACGTCTTTCTTCTATTCTTTTTATTTACCGTTATGAGAGGAAACATAAATGAACGGATGATATTATTTCGGAGATCATTGTTTGTCCTTGAAAAAAGAAAAGAAGAGAAAAGAAAAAAATAAAAGAAATAGAAAAAAGGAACATGAGTTTTGTTTTTTGTTTAAGTTTATTATTACTATTATTATTATTATGTTAATTATTCTATTTATTATTCTAACCGATCGTGCAACGATTTGGTTTTATCAATGATTATAAATTTTGATTAATCTAAGATACGAAACAAAAAGATCCTTAATAACTTTCGATAAATAAATTTTATATAATAATAATAATTTATTATTTGATTCTACAGTGGATTGGATTCGTCATCTTGTTTTCAATGTATATCCCTCTTGAAGACATTGGCTCGTGGTGGAAGAACAATCATTTGTACGATTCATCAGCCAAGTGCAAGATTATTCGAAATGTTTGATGCTTTGTACACCCTGGCCGAAGGTCAATGCGTTTATCAAGGATCTACATCTCAGCTGGTACCATTCTTAAGAACAATTAATCTCAATTGTCCAAGTTATCATAATCCAGCATCTTTCAGTAAGTAATTTTATCGGATGATAAATAATCTTGTTTTAAAAAATAAAAAAAAAAAAAAAACAAAAATGAAAATAAAAATAAAAAAAAAAAAAAAAGATTTATGATTGTTAAGTCGACTTAATCAATTTAATAACGAAAATTTTATAGTAATCGAAGTCGCTTGTGGGGAATACGGTGATAATTTGAAAAATTTGGTGAACGCGATAAAAAATGGAAAATATGATATACGCGAAGGTCATCCATTTCCTGATATTAAAAATGATGGTTTGAATAATAGCGGAGCGAACTCGAGTTTCGAGAAGGACATAGAAATAATTGGGAATGTACGAGAAGTGGTTAAAGATAAAAATGATGTCAGTAATATCGAGGAAAAATTTCCAGAGAATGAACAAACAAAGGAAGTTAATAACGGTGGAATTATTCCAAGTTATGCCACGAATGACATTATCAAGCAAGGTACATTGAACGTTTTCCATTTCATCCATTACTTATATATATATATATTTTTTTTCCTTCTTTACCTACGAGATAAACACTTACTTACGTATTTATTCATTATCAAGAGTTTTGTTTTCATCATTTTTAATTTTTCTTTAACCCTTTGAGTGCTGAGAATACTCATGGTCTATGCAGTCCGTACGGACGGCGCACGGCTGGCGCTAACTATCGCCGAAGACTGAATACTTTTTCAGAATGTTGGACTATAGAAACAATTGCCGAACCTATACATTTGATCATAGTACATTGATCATTTTAGCCAGACGCGTATTTGCGTCCATAATCCATACTGATAGCATCTGCCGAGCGCGTATTTGCGTCCATAGTCTATATCGATAGCTTTCGCTGGACGCATATGTGCGCTCATAGCACTCAAAGGGTTCAATATTATATTTCATTAAAATCTAATAATATACTCATACCATTATTTTAATAACAGCTAACGATGTAACGATATCTATTTCTAATGAAAAAGATAACGTCAATGCGGCACTTCTCAATAATACGATCATCGTTACACCGGAAAGATATCCTACCTCAGAATTCGTACAATTCTGGATCGTTTTAAAGAGAACGTTACTTTTCAGTCGAAGAGATTGGGTAAGTTGAAAAAGTGGGAGGGGTGGTGGAGTGGGGGGGAAAAAAAAAAGAAATAAAAGAAAAATAACAAAACGTTTAATAATAAATTACTTAAATTAATTAATATTACATGCATGCACATTAATAATACATACGTATTATATATTTTGTTAATGTCTTTTTTTTTTTTTTTTTTTTTTTTTTCTTCTTCTAGACTCTGATGTATCTTCGTCTATTTGCACATATTCTGGTAGGCTTTTTGATAAGTGCCCTTTATTATGATATCGGTAATGATGGTGCTAAAGTACTAAGCAATCTTGGATTTTTATTCTTCAACATGTTATTCCTTATGTACACGTCCATGACAATTACAATTTTATCCTGTAAGTTAATTCTCGATAATTGATCTTCCATTTTATTGGATTTAATAGAAAGAAAAAAAAAAAAAAAGCATTTGACTGATCGAAATTCTTATTGTTATTACAGTCCCGTTAGAACTTCCAGTACTTCTCAAAGAAAATTTTAACAGGTGGTACTCCCTGAAAGCGTATTATTTGGCCATCACTTTGTCGGACATACCTTTTCAAGTAAATCAACGAAACTTTTTTCATTTATCAATACACTCGTTATATCCCGGAACAGAAATATTATCCAACGAGAAGAAAATTAATAATATTAAAATATAAAAATATTAATAATATTATTATTATTATTATTATTATTATTACTAATTTGTATACGTTATATATATCGATCTCTTTTTCCAGGCCATCTTTTGTATAATTTACGTAACAATCGTTTATTTCTTAACGAGTCAACCAGCCGAAATGATGAGATTCAGCATGTTCCTAAGTGCCTGCCTGTTGATATCATTCGTCGCACAATCTGTAGGTCTCGTAGTTGGTGCTGCCATGAATGTACAAAATGGCGTATTTTTAGCGCCAGTAATGTCAGTACCGTTTCTACTATTTTCGGGTTTCTTCGTCAGTTTCGACGCTATTCCTGTTTACCTTAGATGGATAACCTATCTTAGTTATATCAGATATGGTTTTGAAGGAACAGCATTAGCCACTTATTCATTTGCACGAGAAAAACTCAAATGCTTCCAGGTAATAACATTTTATTAATAATTAAATTAATTGATTTATTTATTAGTATATTTTTAATAATCATTAAAATTTATAGAAATGGGATATAAAATTGTCAATGAGAATTTCTTCTTCTTTCTGTTTCTTTCCTTTTTTTTTTCTTTTTTCTCTCTTTTTTTTTTTTTTTTTTTTTTTTTTCTTTTCTTTTCCATTAATGCAGATCATTGATTATTTATTCTTTCATTCTCAGTCGATTACGATTATGTTAATCCAAAGATATAATTTGTTTTGATAGACTATCCTTATATTGTTATCATTAATACGTCGACGAATGATTCATCATTGTTGTTCTATTTATTACACAGGTATACTGCCACTTTAAAAATCCAGAAACAACGTTGGAGGAACTCGACATGCTTGATGCTGATTTCACTTTGGACATTCTTGCACTTCTTTTGATATTCGTTATTCTACGAATCGCTGCGTATCTATTTCTCCGTTGGAAATTAAAATCAGCCCGATAATAATTATTAAATTTATCAATTGTATTTTCTTTCAAATTCACGATCTCGACGGTAGTCTAAAGATTAAGAAAGAAATACATTCCTCGTTCTACGATAAAAGATCGGAAGATCGATCAATGTGACTTTGTTACCAATGGTATCGAATATATTTCGAATTTATGAATAATTATATTTTGACGATCTTTTGATTCGCTTGCCGATACTTCACGTAGAAATGTAAAAGATAATCTACTGTGTGTAATGAACGAGAGAAAATCGTGCCGAAATGAAATCGAGAAAAATATAACAATGAGATCAATAACCGTTTGATTGCAAATGCCGTATCATTGAGAGATTTTTTATACGATACGTACAACAGCCTGTGATCTTTCTATCTAGATAAATATCATATTAACAAAATTTTAAGTCTATCTTAAAAAATTTTTGAAATATATATTATATATACATATATATATTTCTTTTTTTATTTGTTTTCTCTCTCTCTCTCTCTCTCTCTCTATATATATATATATATGTATATATGTACGTATATATATTTATCTATATAATAAAACTATAAACTGGTCAATAATTGTCCAAACGTACGAAATTACTTCATAACTAATTTTAGATTAACGAAAAAGCTGGTTTGCTGCAAAACGGTTAAAAAAAATTAATGCAAAAAGAAAAAAAGAAAGAAAATAGAAAGAATGAAACGAAGAAGAATTCTTCAAAATGTTCAATCTCAAAGTTTTCACGCAGAAAAAAATTATCGTTTAGCTATTCTTCTTTCTCCATTTATTATATTATACCACTCTAAATCTATAAAATAATTTATTTATCTTTTAGTTTCTAATTATTCTATAAATGACGGTGGTTAACTATAAGTCATGTGCTTCTTTTATTCAGGGTACTATATATCTCTCTAATGTTATTATAAATTTATTATTATTATCGTTATTATTATTATTATTGTTATTGTTATTATTATTATTATTATTATTATTATTATTATTATTATGATCGCTAACATTATTTTTACTATAATTAGATTTTTTATAACAAATTGATTATGAATGTAAATTCTGAATTTATATGTAAGTCATTATGACCATAATGAAATCATGATCATTTGTCAAAGATCATTTGTTAACAAAAAAATAGATAGAAAAGAAACGTATGATTTTTTCTTCTCTATCCTTCATTTTTTTATGTTTTTAATAATTGTCACTCATAATTCATGAATGTAATCTAGGCGTAGCATTGCCATAAAATGACCTTTCATAGTCGATAATAATAATTATTATACCGTGGTTGTTTATGCAAATGTGTAGTTTTAATGAGGAAAAAAAACAAAGAAAAGATAAAAGTACACTTGAGATTTGGACAAATATTTATTATATCATGTATTATAAAAATGTATATTTTATTCTGCATTATTTATTGTGGATATATTTACATATTTACTAAATTACATATTTACATATTTTACTAAACTAATATGTATGAATATATTCACGAATATAGACATTCTTTTTAAAAAGTAATTATATATATTATAATATTATCTGCAAGCAGTAAAAGTTAAGGAGTACATATTTTTAATATACTATCACTTCTATTTTTATTTAATGAATTTTCATTGTTATATCCATTTAAATTATCCAAATATTCGAATAGAATAATTTTAGTAATTATGATTTACATATTATTACTTCACTTTTATTTTCTTTCTTTCTTTTTTTTCTTCTCTGTTGATTAATTTATGGCTGTGAGTGTATGAATCCAAAATTTCGCGATAATGCGTATCTTCTCAAAAGTTTAATCTCTTCACATTTGATTCTAATTATCAAGAGAAAAAGAAAATATATAAAAGATCCTTAGCTTACACTATTAACACATATAATTTTTCTAGATTAATTGTACACGATAAGAGAGTTAAATATTCGTATTCGTATGCTGATATATATTGTGAATCTTTCATTTTTTATATTATAGCTTAATATATGACAAATAACTTTAATTACGAAAAGACAAATTGATTAACAAAAAATAATTCAGATTATTAATCTAATCTTTGAGAAAGATTAGAAGGTGAGAAGTTCTTTCAACGTAAATAAATATTTATATTTCATATATTAGAGGAATAAGAAAAGAACGTGAATTTATGAGACAAATAATGTCGATTGAAAAAAAAAAAAAAAAACAAACAAATATATATATATATATATATAATACATAAAAGATATTTATTCTGGCAATCGTGGCTAACCAAGAGTGATCATGTTACATATATATGCATGTACATGCACTTTCGTTTCTAAATTTTTTTGTTTTTTTATTTTAGAAAAATGTGCATAGAAATGATAATAAAAGTTCATAAAAAAAATAATCACGTGTGTATTTTTGTGTGTATGTATGTACATATATTAGTACATATTTGATATTAAAAATATTTCGTAAAGGTCACAATAACTTTATAACAATTAATTACTCGATTAATGTGATGCAATTAAATATTAATAATAAGGAAATATGTGGAACATTGTCCTAATTTTTTATAACAATATAAAAATAGTTTAATAAAAATTAAGAAAACAAAACCTAATGATATTGACAAAAAAAATTATATAAAAGAAAATTATCAATATGAAATATTTTATCATGCTTATATATCTTTATAATTAATTATTAAATCACATGATATTTGATATATAATATATAGATAAAATCGTAAATAGAAGATCTTTATGCATCTAAGATATATAAATAATTCATCGACTACGTTATTATACTTGAGAATTTTCCAAAAATTATTATAAGAACGTTCATTTATTTTATTCAGAAGTATTAGAAATAAATTTAATATAATTATTAAGAAATGGAAGCTGTTTTAGTAATTTTATTTGTTTTTTATTAAAATCAAGAAAGTTAGATCATTAAAATAATCAATACAGTAAAGTTATTTTCATTTCATTTCACATTCTTCATTCTTTCTTTTTGTCATTCGATAAAAAAAAAAAAAATAAATCCGTGATCCTGTTTTACAATGCAAATTACATTTCAAGGATTATCTTTTTGATCTTTGATCCAAAGATGAATTTTTTTAATTGACAATATCATAATTACAAAGTAAAAGTTGTTATATATATATATATATATATACATATATATAAATACGTATGTGTGGATCGTTATGAAATCATTTAATAATTTATTTTGCATTTTGAAAAAAAAGACTTGGAAGGATCGAAAATTAATGAGAATTTGTGATCAGAACAACTCTAAGTGGTTATTTGTGTGTTTTCTGTATCTTTAATGTAATATGACAAAAAATATTTTATCATCAAGAATAAAAGAAAAAGAGATAAATAAAAAAGACAGGATCGATCAACTATGAATGACTATGATATTTTTCTTTTTATATAACTTCTATAATAATCAGAAACGAATACACAAAGGTTCTCGTAAATTCTAATATATTAAATTAATCCAGAAAGAAATGAATTATAGTATACATTTAGCTTCATCATTTTATGTTGATATATTTTTAATGATATACCGTGAAATGGTTTCTCGAATAGAAAAAAAAAAAAAAAAAAAAAAAGAAAAAAGGAAGAAAAAGAAAAAAGAAAAAAAAAGCCAATTATTGACGATATAATTTGTCTCTCTTCAAAGTTTAAAAAATCAAAGAAGAACCAATTTTCATATATCATTTGCTTTATTCATTTAAAAATGAATAAAGTCTCTTATAAACGATGTATTAATCAGAACATTATTATGATCAGTGTATCCAGAGTATATTTGTGTTATCACGTGTCTTTAATAATCATTCAAACTATTAAATTGTATAACGTGTTATTATAATATTATTCATTAATCGTATTAAACGTTTAATTTAGATATTCAATGAGTTTATCAAAAATTTTAATTTCTCTTTTGTTTCTTTTATTTCGTTTTTTTTTTTTTTATTTTTTTTTTTTTTTTTTTTTTTTAAATAAACAAAAGATATTCATTCAATTATAATCTCATACGATTATGCAATGCACAAGAATCATTTATTATTTCAAACGAATAATAGACATAATCAATGATATTGTCGATTTAATTTTCGTTCGATTTGATAGACAAAATAAAAAGGAGAATAAAAAGAAATAAAAAAAAAAACAAAAAAAAAAAAAAAGAGAAGGAAGAAAAAGGAAAAAAAAAGAAACGAAAAAAAGATGGACCAGTAAAGAAAAGAAAGAGGAGGAGGAGGCGAAAGAAGAAAAAAGAAAAAAAAAAGAAGAAGAAGAAATAAAAGAGGAAAAGAATTTTTGAGAAATCGTAGAGACAAACCCAAAGATAGAGAGAGAGAGAGAGAAAGAGAGAGACAGACAGAGAGAGAGAGAGAGAGAGAGAGAGAGAGAGAGAGAGAGAGAGAGAGACAGACAGAAATAATACTAGCTGGTAAATGAAGGAATATACAAGCCCTACTTCAGTTCGAATTCGAAGCATGCGTGATAGTAAGCAGTGTGAGCAGTGACGTTCCTATTATAAAAATTCTTCAAGTAAGAGTTCAGAAGGCGTTAGCGAAGCTTACAGTCAGTTTGCCGCTACTATTCGCACGGTATACATCTATTTTACTTATTGTTTCGTATATACCTGTCTCTCTCTATTTGTCTCTTTCTCTCTCTCTCTCTCTCTCTCTCTCTCTCTCTCTCTCTCTCTCTCTTTCACTTTCTCTCTCATTTTCTCTCACTCTCTCTCTCTCTCTCTCTCTCTCTCTCTCTCTCTCTCTCTCTCTCTCTCTCTCTCTCTCTCCTTTTGTCATTCTCGAGAGTTATTTTTATTGGAAAACCGTGAGATGGACATTAAGTTAAGATTAAAAGTATAGTTCAGATTAAAACAATTCAATAAGTGAGAAATCGTGGGAGTGAAATAGAAATTGATCGTTCTTCTTTCTTTGTGTGTAACTCTTTCTCTATCTGTCTCTGTCTCTCTCTCTCTCTCTCTCTCTTTCTGTCTCTCTTTCTTTCTCTCTCTTTCTATTCGTATCCACCTCAACGAACTACGTCTCTTTTATTCTTTCTTTTTCCCTTTTTATATCTCCCTTCTTATCTTTATTTGTTCCTTTTTTTTTTTTTCTTACGTTTCATCAGTCTTCTACGTTCGTTTATTCGTACGTACGTACACGTTCATTCGCACATTTATTTTACAAAGACCATTCGTTTCTTTGTTTATTCTATCGTTAGATTTATATTTAAACAAAGTTCTATGTGCCTCTCTCTCTCTCTCTCTCTCTCTCTCTCTCTCTCTCTCTCTCTCTCTCTCTCTCTCTCTCTCTCTCTCTTCTCCTCTCTTTCTGTGTATGTGTGTGTGTGCACGTGCTTTTTTTCTTTCTCAAGCAAAATGGAAAAAAAAAAAAAAAAAAGAAAAACCAGAATATTTTTAATATTCTCTTTAACAATATTCATACAATATCCATTGATATTAAACATTTATTTTTATTCTCTATAAAAAATCTTATTTATTTCTTTCTAATTCTTTATTTTTTTTTCTATAAATTCAATTTATTTTTAATTCTTTATTTCCTTCTCTTATTTATTTCCTTCTATAAATGCAATTTACTCATCGACATTATTTCCACATTTGCCATTTATAAAAATTGATTACTATCTGTGATGATGAAATCTGTCTGTTTGTTTTTAATCTGCCTATCTGTTTGTCTCTCTCTCTCTCTCTCTCTCTCTTTCTTATTCTCTCTTTCTCTCTCATTTCTTTGTCTCTCTTTTTCTTTTACACATAATTCTTGGGTTTTTATGCAAAATTTATTAAATAGAATGTAATACAATCTTTTTCCTTTATTTTGTTTTGAATTTAACTCACGAACGAACTTGCTAACTCACGAAAGTGCTTGCTAAAAAAAAAAAAAAAAAGAAAAAAAAGAAAGAAAACAAAGATAAATAAATAAACAAAAGAAAAAAAGAAAGAGATCATGTGTCTTTTCTTACGAACAAAATATTAAGTCGTCTAGCACGATAAAAGAGTGAAAATAATAGTATGAATTAAATCTGTTTGAAGTTATACTTTTAATATATTCAATTGAAAGTATATTAATTATTTTAGTTAATTCCGTGATCACTTGTACGTATATTTGTATGAAACGCATAAAATATTTAAAAATGTAGATCAATCTTTTTAGAACGAAATTAAAGAGGTAAATCGATCGAGAGACGTAGAAAATAAATATTTATTTACTCTCGGTTCGTTCACTTACTATTATCATTATATACGAATGATCATACGTATTATTTCTTTTCCGCTTTTCTAATCGAATTTCATTCATGATCGTGATTAATATTTGACTGTGTGTTCAAAAAAAAAAAAATAAATAAAAAGAAGAAGTACAATATAAACGAGGCATTTCTTTTTGTATGCAAACGTTTTATTGTATTTGATTTTTTATTGATAGTAATTTTTTTCTTTCTTTTTTATCTTTGCAATACTGACATTAAATAAAAATTATAGACGTATCAATAACTGCAGTAATTATTTGTAATCGAAATGTTCGTAAGGAAAAAAGAAAAAAAAAAAAAAGAACAAAAAGTCGTGAGAATTTTGCTACAATTAATTTCAATGAATTTATATACATTCTAATGTTATGTAATCATTATTAAATATTGAGGAAAAAATATAAATTCTTAATAAACTCTGATAACGATTTTTAATTGTGCATTATAACAAAAGAAAATAATCTTCAAGACAAGAGAATTATATTTTGTGTGTTGATGATAGTTATATTGAATTAATATTTATCGATGAAAATTAATCGTAATTGAATACATTATACATATGAGCAATAAACTGTATCGGCCATATGCATTATATGGTATATATATATATCTAAGCTATTTTTATAATGAAAATAAATTCCTTATCAAAACGATTTTAGATATGATAATATGATTGTAAATAATCGTCGAATTTTTTTTTTTATCATCTAATTATTAACAAGAATTTGAATTTATATTCCTTTTTCAATGTTTTTATTTTTCATTCCATTATCTTATTAATGTTATGTATCATTTAATAATCTATAATATCGGTGAGTTAACATTGTCTGTGATAAATTATTGATTATTATTTCGATCCAGGAAATACAAAAATTTCTTTAAAATGTTAACGAAGCCACCTTCCTCATTCATACTAATTCGATATCGTCGAGCTTGTAGAATAAACAGATGCGTATTATACAGTAAAAATAGAGATTCATAATATATATATGTATACTTTATATACCAACATATTATTTCATACTTATTATTATAATTTGAACCTGTGGATTTGTTTGTAAAATATTTAATAATACTGCAAGATATTATATCTTTGAAATTACTCATATTTTCCGATGTAACAAACTGCATAAAAAAAAATTTAACAAAAAACGGAACATATGTACGATGAATACATCAAAATGTCATTCCAGATGTCATTGATAAATTATCAGCTATATGTTTTATCTTCGATGATCATTTCTTATCGTATACATTAATATGTTAATAACATATTTTCTTCATTCACGCTTTTATTTGTAAAACAGTATAATAATTTAATGTTATAATTATTATTTTTTTTTTTTCATTGTGTGCTTAGAATATTTAGTTCGGATTAAGAAAAAAAAAAAAACAAAAAAAAATAAATCTTATATGCATTACGATATAATTAGATTTTTTTTCTGCTTTTTTCTAAATAACAGTTCTCAAATTTTATGACCATGAATAATTTTTCTTATCGAAACTAATTGACATTTAATTGATCTTTAAAGTGTTATTATTGATCTATACAACTATATTAATTTTTCTGTATGATCAAAATAGAAAAAAAAGAAGGAAAAAAAATAAACAAATATCCCTGATACTCAACAGCATTATTTTATGATTCATGCATTAGATATTAGTTTCATATTTATTAATGTTTATCATTGAATATTTTTTCTATGCGTGTAGAAAAAAAAAACTCAAGATACATATCTAATTAATCTATGAATATTTATTTAGATATATGTCGAAAGGTCATTGATTATTTCATTTTTAAAGATTAAATGATATAAAAAAAATGAAAGATAAAAAAAAACAAAGGAGAAAAGACAAACAAGAGAGAGAGAGAGAGAGAGAGAGAGACAAATATATTTAATCAAAAATATATTCAATTCACAATTATTCTTATTTTTTCATTTTTCAGAAATAAACGGAGATAGGATCAAGTATCTAAAGAATGGATTCTGCGTCGGAAACTTTTTAAATTATCAAATACATATAGTCATCCTATATAATCATCAAATACATCAGTGAAAAATATTTATCATGAATTCAAATATAAACATGTTTGAAAATGGAGAAGATAAGAACGATATTACGAAATGTAAATCGTATAATATCGAAGTCTCGAAACATTTGAAGCATTTTAAGAAATTGGAACCGTTGGATATTGAATTCAATGATATAACTTACAGCGTGCCGATAGGAAGAAAAGGTAAGCGATATAAGAACAAAATTATTTATATCAGAAAAAAAAAAAAAGAAAAAAGAATATCAATCGTTATTACGAATTATTTGTTTAACTATCGACTATCTTACTGTTATACGTTGGAAATGTATTTTTTTTGTTTTGCTTTTTCTTTTCTTCTTTTTTCTTCTTTTTTCTTCTTTTTTCTTTTTTTCTTTTTTTTTCCTTTTACATCCTATCTAGAAAATCAGGAATTCTAAAGATAATAAAACAGGTTTTTCTCTGTCTCTCACTCTTTGTCTCTTTTTCTCTCTCTTTTTATTTTCATTTTTTACTACAGAAGGTCACTTTACTTGAATTAACAATTTGAATCATTGCACTTCTAAGTATGAATCATCGCATACGTTCTATAGTGATATATACATACATACATACATAACATATGCAAGTTGTATATAGAAATAAAGATAAACGATAAATGTTTCTCTCTCTCTCTCTCTCTGTCTCTCTCTCTCTCTCTCTCTCTCTATATATATATATATATATATATATAAATATATATATATATATATATCTTGTTTTTTCTTTTTCCTTTTATTCCTTCTTTTTTTTCTTTACTATATGTCATTGCTAGTTCATCCATATGTTTTATCTTTAAATAATAAATTCTAGTAAAAATTGTACTAATAAAATAATATGATCGAAATATTAGAAAGAGAGAGAGAGAGAGAGAGAGAGAGAGAGAGATGCAACGCATAAAATATTTGAATGAACTTGCATAATTAAAAAAATAAAAAGGAAAGATCTCGCAAAATAGTACGTAATATCTTTTTAATCGATAAATAATTTATCATCAATTTACATTTCATTGATTGTCAATTTCTGATAGATAAAAAAAGATTATTTAAATATAAAACTAAATTGAATAACTATTAATTAATTAACAATTTTAACATTTTTCAAATATTTGAAAGAGTGTTTTTAAATGACAAAGAGAGAAAATGTGAATGGTAAAAAAGGATAAGAGATATAAATGAATGTTTTTCACGTAAAACCAATGGGAATAAATTCATAGAAAATATTTAGTAACATAAAAACATGGTCACGGAGATATGAATGTCCAAGAGATACATTCTGTTATAATTATTATCATACGGAATAGCATTATAGTGGAACAGTAAGGTTTCACTTTCTATCCACCCACAATAAATCTCTCTCTCTCTCTCTCTCTCTCTCTCTCTCTCTCTCTCTCTCTCTCTCTCTCTCTGTGTGTATCCCCTTCTCTTTTGAAATAAAATATCAAATGATTTTCTTAGTTATCATCGATTATATTATCTCTTAGATGTATAAACGTATATTATTCTTTATCGCTGATTTTATTTTATATTAAATCGTTAAAAATACTTTCAACATCCGTTCAAAGTTCTTCACAAATGATGAAATTCTTTAACTATATATATAAAACACATAACACGTAAAACAACATTGAAAATTTCCATCACATATTATTCTTTTGAAAACATAGTAAGCATTTAAATAATATTTATAATTCATAATACTTTTTATAATTCATTTAATTTCTACATATTATTATCAATCGTATATATACTTTTACTCGATTATTCAATCGATTTATTCAATCAATAATTTCTTCTTCCTTCTTAAATATAATATAAATTCAATAAATAATATTTAAAATGAAGAAATAATTCATATGCACGTATATTGTGAATGCATGATATTAGTTATACATGATTCAAATAGATAAATTTACATAATTTAAATAGATAAATTTACGAATTTCGTTGTTATCGAAAAAAAAAAAAAAAAAAAAAGTATTAAGATATATTACTTTTTTTTTTTTTTTTATAAATTCCATTAATATAAAACAAAATATTCCATTTAAATGATAATGTGAATATGATGAAATGAAATATAATAGTGAAGTTTATTACTTTCTCCGAATTCTTCTTTACTTTAAAAGGCGAATTCATTCGTATCGTTTAAATTGAAAACTATTCTGAGTTGAGAGACATCATTGGATAAAGTCGAAATAGTTTCGTTATAAAAAAATTTCTATTAAATTATCGCTTTTATAAGTATAAAAAAAAAAAAGAATAAAGAAAAAGAAAATCTGTTAATTTGGAAAATTATCGATCTAAATTTTTCTTTATAGTTAATCGAATATTAAAGTAATATTCGTGTTAAAGTTGGTTCTCTCTCTCTCTCTAACTCTCTCTCTCTCTCTCTCTCTCTCTCTCTCTCTCTCTGTCTCTGTTTCTCTCTCTTTCCCTCTTTATTTATCTATTTATTTCTATCTCTTGGAATATTTAAAGACATTTAAATATTTAGATATTTAGATATTTAGATATTTAGATATTTAGATATTTAGATATTCATTCACAACTTTTATTATCTTATTAGATTATATAATTCAATAAAATGATTTTATTATACTAATGAGTGTATAATTATGGGAACGTATGATATTTCAAAATAATATTACGAGCCTTTTGCAGAAAGGAAATAAAAATAAGCACTTTCAATCGTTTAGATTATATAATTAAAAATAAATCTAAACGTGTACACGTCTATAATTTATTTTCTTATTCGAAGTTTCTCTCTTGTACTTTTTTTCTTTAATTATATTCATCAAACGAAAATGCAACGATCTACTTTTAATGATCTTTCATTTATCTTACAATTATCTTTTTATATTACTTTAATATAAAAATTTGTTTAATTTTCTTCTCATTAAAATATTGGTAAAATTTATACTGACTTAGAATAATCATTACTGTTAAAATATATAGTCAGAATATTCATATAAGATCATTAGAATTATAATAATAATAAAAACACGATTAGGATTGCTCATAAATTCTTCTATAATAATAAAAAAGAATAAAAAAGATCTATCCATTCGTTTCTAATGTCAAGAATTTTTAATGTCAATGATAAAAAAGAAAAAGAAATAAGAAAACTAAATTACCAGTAGTCTTTGTAAAATTTGTTAACGTTTAGATTGTTGAGACTTAGAAAAAAAAAAAAAAAGTAAGAAAGAAGAGAAGATAGAAAGGAATGAAAGAAGAAAAAAGAAAAAAACAATCTTTTGTACGCTCAAATGCCTCGTAAATCTTCGAATTACCCTGAACGTTTCCGTACTGTACAAAAGATGCGAATGAGTCTGCACTTTTACGAAGTAGGAAAATACCAAAGAAAATGTAATATATAATAGAAAGGTTAAATTGCTTTCCGCTCGCAGGAGACATCAATCAGTTCGAGAACAAATGCTTTTACAGTGAATGATTTGTTACCAAAGGCGACAAGAAGAAATGAAAGATGATCTTTTATAATTTGATTTATTATATTAAATTAAATTAATAAAACAGTAAATATATATACATATATGTATATATATATATATATATATATATGCATATATGTATATATATATATATATACACCTACATACATATATATAAATAAAAAAATAAATCTCATAAATTTAAAATATGCATAAATTAATGCAAATATCAATGATTATATTTAACCTGTTATTTCTTTCCTATTTTTATTCTTATCCTTTAGTTATTATTTTTAATATTATTTATTATCTTGTTTTTTATCTTGTTTTTTAATATACAATATAATATGTACATATAATATATATGTATTTAATACTTTTTTTTTTTATCTTCTTTTTTTCTCGTTATTTTATTTTATACAAAATTGTTTTTATATATATATATATATGCATGCATATACAATATATCAATGAATAAAGAAAAAATAATTGTTTAATTATGCTTAATAAAGATAAAACTAATTGATTTATTATTTAATCTATATAAATCCGATAATAACATTATCTACAAGAATTATCATGTCATATATTTAAAATGATTGCAATTCTCTTATGTATATGTATTATGATTATATGTGTATTTTTCAAGATCTTTTACTTTTACATGAGTATAAATGTGAAATATGAATTTCTTACTCGTTAATAACACATTCTTCTGTATGTCCAACATAGAATCTAAAGTAATATTAAAAGGAATTAGTGGTCAATTTAAATCCGGCGAGTTGACTGCTATTTTGGGTGCTTCCGGATCAGGAAAGTCAACTTTATTAAACATTCTTGCTGGATATAAGTAAGTATTAAATGAATTCGTTAAATTTTACGATTAAAGAAAAAAATAATAATAATAAAATAATAGAAGGAAACAAACAAAGCAACTGGGCTTGTCACATTTTGCTTAATTAGAATTTAAAATCAATATTTTCCGGTATATTATAAATGGAGGAAGGAAGGTTGAAAGATTACAGGTCATGAACGTTTTGTTCTCGAATGTGACAGAAAAAATTAAACCTTGAATGAATTATTCTGGGAAAAAAAAAAAAAAGGAAATAGTCTACAGCGAAGTCAAACGACGATTAAAAATATTATCAATTCGATAAATAAATTCTTATTTAAAAAGCTATTGATCAGAATGTTAATGAATATTAATTAATTTCGTAATCGTATTGTGATATTAATTATGGACGAAATAATTTTACGGGTATCATTGAAAGGGACCATTTTAAAGGAATTCTTTTCCTCTTTTTTTTTTCCCCTCTCTTTCTCTCTTTCTCTTTTTCCTTTTGTTCTTCTTTTTAATTTCCACAAGTTATATCATCATATTGTTTGTTTTTATAGATTTCAAGGAGTCACTGGTTCGATAAATATTAATGGACAACCAAGAGATATTAATGAATTTATAAAAGCCTCTTGTTATATTATGCAAAATGATTTAATTCAACCGAAGCTTACTACCTATGAAGCAATATGTTTTGCTATTGATCTAAAATTAGGTTCAAAATTGACGAAAGCAGAGAAATCGGCAGCAGTAAGTAAATAAGAATTTTTTTCTTTTTCATTCTTTTTTTTTTTTTTTTTTTTTTTTTTTTTTTTTTTTTTTTTTTTTTTTTTTTTTTTTTTTTTTTTTTTATCAAATTGAAATAAAACATGAGAGAGAAGGAAGAGATGGAGAAGGAGTAAGAGAAAAAAGTAATAGTTCGTAAAAATATTTGATATTTTGATATAGTACGTATTCCCATTGTATTATCTGTCATATGAATTTTATTTCAATCTGTTATTAATTAATCGATTAACAAATCGTAGGTATGTAATTGTATGAATATATAAAAAATTTTTAGATAAAAGAAATCATGGAAATATTGAGATTGACCAAAGCAAAAAATACAGTTTCTGAAGAGCTTTCTGGTGGAGAAAGGAAAAGATTATCGATCGCTTTGGAATTAGTTAACAATCCACCTGTAATATTTCTCGACGAACCCACTACGTAAGTTATTTTCAAAGGAATAAATTATTAAGTTTCTTTTTCTTTTTCTTCTTTTTTCTTTTTAAATTTTTCGATTTAAAAAGACATTTTTTTTTTATTTTTTAATTCTTTAATTTTTAATTTTTTATCTATTATTAACATTATTAACATTTTTTTTTTTTATTTTTTATTTTTTAAATTTATAAAAACAACCTTATTCTATCCAGAGGTCTCGACGAGGTATCCTCGATACAATGCATCTTACTTCTTCAAAAATTAGCAAAACGTTTAATGAGAACAGTGATCTGTTCGATTCACACACCAAGTGCATCGATTTTTTCTAAATTTGATAACATTTACGTTATGGAAAATGGACAATGCGTTTATAGAGGACCTTCCAATAATGTGATACCATTTCTTCAACAAATTGGGATTGGATGCCCGATTCATTATAATCCAGCCGATTTCAGTAAGCCATTTCAAAGGAAAACGAAATTTTGCGATTTTCTTTTTCCTTTCTTCTTATGGTTAACAAGAAATTTCATATTATTATTTAATATCGTCTCGTTTCATATTATATTTGATTTTTCTTTTTCTCTTTTTTTTTTTTTTTTTTTTTTTTTTTTTTATTCTTCGTTCAATAGTTCTTGAAGTTTCGACAGGAGAATACGGACAAGAATATGTCGAACGAATGATCACTTACGTAAATAAAAAATTACCAATCTTATCGATAACACGATCTATTAAAGAATTCGAACTCGAAAGAAAACATCCTAGAATTTCATGGTACGAACAATTCGTCACGTTATTTAAAAGGATGATGCTGCAGTTGTACAGAGACAGAGTAAGGAATAACAAAAAAAACAAAAAAAAAAAAAACAAAAAAAGAAAAAATAAAAGATATATATATTTGTCATATTCACGTAAGTTTTTTCATATTTTCGTTTTATTATCATCGATCATTTTTTCTTCTCTTCCAGAGATATGTATATTTTAAGATATCTTTACATATCTTTACGGGTATCATGAATGGTCTAATATTTCTAAACATTGGCAATGATGGCTCAAAAACTCTCTTCAACTTTGGTTTCTGCTTTATTTGCTTGATAGTATTTCTTTACATACCGATGTTACCAATATTATTACACTGTATGTAAAAATTTATTTAGATTACTGAAAAGTTGACAAATGAAAACTATAATTTTAATTATTTCAGTTCCTTCTGAGGTCCTTCTAATCAAGAGAGAACATTTCAACAGATGGTACAACCTCAGTTCTTATTATTGTGCTCTCTCTCTATCTTATATTCCTGTACAGGTTGGTATATATATATATATATATATATATATATATATATATATGTATGTATGTATATACATATATATATATACACATGTATATATGAAGAGAAAAAAAGTAATAGATATATTATTGAAATTTATATAGATTTCAAAGAAAATACATACTCTTATGGTATATAATTTTACAGTTTTTTACAACATTGATATACGTCGCAATGGTTTATACAATCACTGGACAACCTCTCGAGTTACCTAGGATAAGCAAATTTTTTTCTATTTGTCTCATTTGTGCTTTCATTGCTGAAAGTTTAGCTCTATCTGTTGCCTCTATATTGAACATGGAGGTATGTAAAATGAATTAATTTTATATGTTCAAAGTTTATATATACTATAAATCATATATTTCAGAATAGTATGTTCATTGGGCCAACTATAGCAGCTCCTTTAATGTTACTCGCTGTACAAGGCATGGGAGATTCCGAACCACTACCTATTTATCGTACAGTAATAATGTATTCAAGTTATTTAAGATATGGATTGGAAGGTCTCATTGTAGCAACCTATGGATATAACAGAGAAAAATTGCCATGTCCAATAGAAGAAGTTTATTGTCATTACAGTTCACCAAGAGAATTATTGCGAACAATGAGTAAGAAATATTTCAAACAAATTATTAGAGTTTCCTAAAAATTGTACGTTAACTAAATTCTAAGTTCATTTCCTTTTCAGGAATGGAGCATACTGTTTTTTGGATAGATATTATGGTCCTCATTTTTATTCTTATTGTTATGAAAGCACTTACATTTTATTTATTGAGACAACGATTGCAACCAAATAAAACTTTCCAAGCTCTTCATCTCATTGGGCAGATAATAAAGAATCGTCTTAATAGTCTCTGACTAGTTAATTTAATGAAATTAAAATAGAAGTTTACTCAAAAGTTTACATTTTTTTATAATTATTAATGAAAACTTTTTTTTATCAAAACTTTAGAAATCAACGAAAGATCTTAAATATTTTTAATATAAAATGACAAATTTATTTGAAATTTTATTCAAGATTATTTTCAAGATCAAGATTTTATTAAATTTTACAAAATATTAATTATATATAAAAATAATATTTCATATACTTATAAGTGACACATCTCTCTTATTTTTATTGATATTATATATTATAATTATTAGAAGTATTATATGGACATTATTTTTAACATTAGCATGTATAAAAAGTAATAGTGAATTTAACTTAGTAAGAGTCAATAATGTTCCTGATAAATATACAAAGAAATATAGATCATAGCTCTTTCTATGATTAGTGGATTTTTTCAAAAGTATTTTTATCATCTTCAAATATACAAATTATTAAATCTAATAAAAGTGGCATTAAATTATTTGTAAATTTAATAAAATAAAATATTGTTATGGGTATCTATATAAGATTAAAATAACTGATAGTATTTCTTAATTTATAGGATCAATGTAGTTGCAAGAAAATGAAGACATTAAGTAATTTTAAAATAAGCTGTTAAAAAAAGTATTATCTTCTTTTTATATAATATTAATATAACTTACATCTATCTGACAAAAAAAAAAGAAATCTGTTATTTCTTCCTAATCCAAGGTTCTTTTTTTATGGATAAGATGGCGCTGTAATATTTAACACACAAAATTTAATCACGAAAACATAGAAATACAACGACGCTAGCTTCACGAAACGATTATCAATTATTGTTTTGTAATAATCTAATAATAAATATAATTGACGTTTAATCCTTTTAATTTTAAATAAAACGATACAATTTAATACGTCCTTTCATAAATCGTACAAATTGTGCAATAATCATAAACATATACTTTATATTTTAATAATTCAATTTCATGTTAATTAGAAGATCATAAAACGCAGAACATTTTTCGTTATTACACGTCTTATTTAAAACAATTCTCGAATAAATATTGAGAATAAATGGAATATCAAAAATTATTGGATTCCGTCGATATTTTAGGTTACGCGGGAATATGCACAAGCACGGAATTTTCGCAGCTTTTAAAAAATTCCCTCTTGATATTACAAAGAGAAAATCACTTTCGTAAATGTTATTACTGGGGCAAAATAAATGGCATACAAAAAGATTATCACATTGCTTTTGGATATAAAAAAGATTGTATGAACGGACAAATATATTACTACAGGTTATAAAAATGTCTTCTCCCAGGAAAGAGGATCTACGTACAAAAAAAAAAAAAAAAAAAAAAAAAAAAAAAAAAAAAAAAAAAAAAAAAACCATCTCAAACGATATATAATTAAAATATAAATAATATTTTGATCTCTTATATACAGTATGGATGGATTAAATTGGTTGTTATTACCGAAGTCACCAAAATATGCAAAATTTTTAACACCCCTGGCCATTAACAAATTCGAAGGAGAACCATCGATCGTTACGAACGTTTACGATTCCAATCCACCATTTCCATCAAACGAAGATCCTAAACAATATTACAACGTATGTTAATTGGATCATCGTACAATTATCTTATCAATTTACTTGGAACATATTTTTATATATATATATATATTTTTTTTTTTTTTTTCAGGAACCTATACCAAAGGAATTAAAGGAAGAAGATCGTTTGGCAACCATTGTCGAAACGATTACGGAAGATGCAGTAATTATTCCTCGTGGTGGATGGTTCAAATGTTCAAGCGGAGACATCGTAGAAAATATAGCATTCGAGGGATTAGATTTAACAGACGCGTCCAATCTTAAATCCTATCTACATGCACGTCCACCGCAACAAAAATGGAATACCAATTTATTAACAAGACCTGATTACAATTATGCCACTGATTTTCTTGATACCATTGATCTGGATGTTCCTCATGGTATTTAAATTATCTTAATCGTATTAAGAAAATTTAATAATAAAAAAATATTTTAATCTCGAACGATTGTACCGAGTTAATATTTTCCGATTGTACCGAGTATATATATATATATACATATATATTATGTATCTTGCAGGATGCTGGAATCTGCAACTTATTTTGGAAGCACGTTTAATTATCCTACATAGTTTATATTGGCCTGGAATGACATTTTATCACAAATTGAATACTCCTCATTACGGTTTTTTATACGTCGGAAATGGTAAGAAGAATATGGATTTACCTTTCATGGTGTAACGCAATAATAAATTAATCGGGAGGATAAATCTCCTTCTAAAAATAAGAAAGAAAAAAAAGAAGAAAAATGATATTATTGCCAAAATATTTGTTCGATTAATTATTATTAAAAAAAAATAAAATAAAATATAGTACTTATTATTATTTTATATATATATATATATATATATATATATATATATATATATATATATTATATTTATGTAAATTCATATACGTATATATATATTTTGACTATGGTATTACGGTTTTCGCGGGAGCGCAAATAATTCGACCAATCAAAACGCAGACTTTAGAGTAGATAGATTGGATCGTTTGAAAAGTACGCGAGAAGATGGCGACACCGTAACAACAGAAGGAAGGACGAGTTTCGAGTCGCAATATACAACGGACACAGGCGCAGTGACCGGCTTAGAGAGACGGAGTGAAGTGACGTTGCCAGTAACACTGCGAGAAGTCCCGTTTTTTTTCCTTAGAAATTTCCTCTGGATAATTTGGTCGTCCTTACCGGTAAGTAGAAAATTTTTATATTTTATATATATATCTATATATGTATATAGATTTTTTTTTTCTTTTTTCCCCCCCTTACCTCTACCCCTTGCCTGTCTGCCCGTCCGTCCATCCGTTCAACCGCCCGCCCGACTAAATCGCATACAGAATCAAACGTATCAATCGTGTCGTTAGATCGGAACGAGAAAACGTTTACTTTTATGAACAGCGTAATAAAATGGAAAAAGAATAAGATGGGTGGGTGGATGGGGGTTAACAAGGAGAAAGAATATAAAACAAAAAAAAGAAAGAAAAAAAAAAAAAGGAAAGAAAAAAGAAAAGTGTAGGCTTTTTTCAGTGGCTGCCCTTCACGAACCCCGAGCGCGTCTTGTCTTGCCTTGCCTTGCCTTGCCTTGCCTTCTTGCTTTGCCTTGCCTTGCCTTTGCCTTGTCTTTGCTTTTCCTTGCTTATGCCGGGTGACGCCGGTTCATTCCGGGATATACGTTCTTTCATGAACACGTGAAGAGAAGGATCATCCTATCTATCGTAATATTTTCGAAATATCGTATAACGATCAATCGGAGTAGAATCATCCATCAACATATTTTTTTTTCTCTTTCTTTTCTTTTCTTTTCTTTTTCGACGTCGTGTTACAAAAATCGTCGTACATACGCGCGAAAAAAAATAAAGTAACAAACTATCTTTTGTTAGCGATATGCTCGGATAGAAATTAGGCGCGGACGCAGCTCGTTTCTTTCTCTCTCTCTCTCTCTCTCTCTCACACACACAGCCTCCCCTCTTCCTTTCTATTCATCTATCTATCTTTCTCTATCTTCTCGTCGGTGACAGGCGGCGTTCTCGTCTTCTTCGTTCCTTTCTTTCTTCCTTTCTTCCTTCTTTCCTTCCTTCCTTCTTTCCTTTCTTTCTTTCTTTCTCTTTCTTTCTTTCTTTTTCTCGTTCGTTCGAAATATCCTTCACCGATTTCTATGTTCCCATGAAAAATAAAAATAGTATTATTTTTTTTCGAAAAATTTTTCTACATTATTAAAAGCTCAATATAAAAGCGACATTTTTCTTTACACGTTAAATATGTATATTACATATATTACATATACGTATATATATATATATATATATATATATATATATATATATGTGTAATATACGATAAGAGGAATATTATTATTGTTTTTATAGTTATATACGTCATAATAACATGTGTATTCTCTTTCAAGGGAATATTTCCAATGTTTCTTCTTCCGTAAATATTTTCTATAAAATTTTTATTGTTTCGTAACAGTGAAACGATATTAAACATTTCTAGTATGGTGGAGCATGTTTATTTTTTTTTTTGTTTTGTTTTGTTTTCTTTTGTTTTCTTTATACTTTTTTTTTTTGTCTTCTTTCTTTCTTTCTTTCTTTCTTTCTTCTCTCTTTTTCTTTTTCTTTTTCTTTAACACGAATATAAATTATTATATTCTTTTTTTTTTGCTCTAATATTTTACATTGTCATTATGTATTACATATACATATATATTCTTCGTTGAGAGAGATCATAGATTTTCAACTTTTTCAATGTTGAAAATCATTTGAAGAAAACTCTAAATAACATTTGTAAGTTGTAACATTTGTACGTTTCTTGTTTATACGTTTGTTTTTTATTTTTATTTTCTTTCCTACAAAACTTTTATTACAATTTAGATTACATTAACCTTTCATTTTTCTTTTTTTTTTTCCTTACCTCCTTCTCTTCTTCCTTCATATTTTTCTTTTTCTTTTTTTTTTTTTTTTTTCTTCTTCCTCACCGAGAAAGTTTGTTCGTAGAATGGTGATATCGTGAAATACGAAACTCCGATTGGTCGATCGAGAAGGCGACCCTCCTGATTGGTGCACATTCGATCGTACTTAGAGATAATGAAATTCATTTCGACGAGAACATTATTGATCTCTCTCTCTCTCTCTTTCTCTCATTGGTCCAATTTTCTAATTACCATTACGATTAATTAATATTATTTCTGATTAGTGTGACAATCTGAATTTTGTTGTATATGCGTGGTGTGTGTGTGTGCGCGCGCGTGTGATGTCTATATATAATGTTCGTATGTATGTATGTATGTGTTTCCTTTTTTATATAGAATATAATCAATTAATAATTATCGAATAGAAACATTTAATAATTGTTGTTGCTGTTTTTATTATTATTATTATTATTATTATTATTATTATTATTATTATTATTATTATTATTATTAGTGTATATTATAGAATATATTCGAATGAATACTTTTATTCTGTTCTTGTATATCTTTTATGATATACGTGTATTTCTCTTGTATATTTTCAGTTGTATTCGTTTTGATTTTTCGTTCCCTCTCTCTCTTTTTCTCTCCCGTCTGTCTGTCTGTCCTCTGTCTCTTTCTCTCTTTCTCTCTTACTCTCTTACTCTTCCGCTTTTTCTTCATCTCTCTTACATGTCGCGTTTGTTGAACGATGAAACACACGACCGACTTGATTCAAGGTTAGCCGGGTCAACCTAAATTACGAACCCGTTGGCGAATGAAAAAAAAAGAACGCTTTTTATTCTTTTTCACATATTCGTTTTCTTTTTTTCTTTTTTTTTCTTTCCGTTTTTTTTTTTTTTTTATCTGCATGTCGACATAACCTCTCTCTATGTTCGACTTTAGGACAATTGACGATCATCCGATATTTCGTAGTTTTTTATAATTTCTTTTTTTCCTTTTCTTTTTGTTTCCTTTTTTTTTTTTTTTTTCGTTTTTATTTTCGTTTTACTATACTTCTTATCTCCTTATAAATAAATATTGTATTAAACGATACGTAATTTTTTTTTTTTTTTTTTTTTTTTTTTTCTTTTTTTTTTTTTTATATTGAGATCAAATTGTTATTATTGGTTTGAATTTTAGAAATTGAGGTTACTTCTCTCTTTACCACTTTCTTTCTTTCTCTTTCTCTTTCTCTTTCGTTGATAAAGGAGAGTAGGCTGCCTGTTAAGTATCTCAAGCATATCCCCGAGGGTAATAAATTAATCTCATTGTCTGCCAATTATAAAGTTCAGATTCTTTCTTCTTTCTTATTGCTCATTCAAGGTCCACGTTTTCTATGTAATATCATCTTGGAAATTTTCTTCCTCCTTTTTTTTTTCGCCATCTTGTTTCTTTTCATAAAAGTAATAAAAAAAAGGAAAAGAAACAAGATACGCTCTCACAAATTATATATATATATACACATTCATATGTATACAAATAAAGTATATATATACATATGTATATATATATATATGTATATATAGATATATTTATAGACGAAGGAAGAGGAAGAGATAATAATGAAATTTTATAAGAATCGACAGAGGAACTTCTTTCCTGTCGTTTTTATTCGATGAATGAATTTAATTAACAAATTTCTTATCTTTTTTAAATTTTTTATTATTATTATTATTATTATTATTATTATTATTTAAATTACTTAACGAAATAGAATTTGTTTGTTTGTTTCTTTTTTTTTTTTGTGACGGACTATATACATATATAATATCGTTTTGATTTACACACAACGGACATAGAACGAATATTTGCTGATCATTTGCAATACGAATTAAATTCTCATGTGACCTTGATGCATATATGTATATATTATATACACATATATACGTTTCTCGATAGTTTCTCAATATATATATATGTGTGTCTATACAGGGCTTGCCAAAAGTTCCTAACTTATTCTACGAATCAGTTACTCTCTTTTGAGACTTTTTAGGTTTTTTTTTTTTTTTTTTTTTTTTAATCATTATTATTAATTGTAAAATTGCAAGCCTAATTATAAGCTTAAAGAATCACGAAATAAAATGATAATTGATTTTTAAGGTCATCTGGAAACTTTTGACACATCCTGTATGTATATATATATATATATAAAAGTACGAACACGTTCATTCCATTAAAAAAAAAAAAAATTTATAGTAATCATGTTAAAAAAAAAAGAAAAAAAAAAAAAAAAAAAAAAAAGATATGGTAGGCATTTTTCCATTCTGACAAAGACATTTAGCTTAAACGAATCACTGCGAGAAATAGGAGTACTAGGTCTTAATTCGTGACTAATCCATCTTTACATGACGTATCGTGATCATGCAAGGATGTTAAAAAGAATGGTAGCTTATCATCGTCGTAAAGAAATTCCCGCGAACGATTAAAAATGTTTTTTCTTTTTTTTTTTTTTTTTTTTTTTTTCATCGAACGTGTTTAACGCAGTGGTGAAAAATTCTTGATGCTTTGAAATTAAAACGATAACGACAGAAGTAAAAAAAAATAATAGAAAAAAAAAACAAAGAAATATAGGTACAGTTTCTATACATTATAAAAAGAGATTCGAAGTGTTATAGTAATATTGAAATAATTTTATTTATTTTAACGAATAAAATTTATAGATATTATAAATCAATGATAATCTAATGTATTTGTATTTTATATATTATAATAAAATAATATTTAGATTAGTTAAGAGAGAGATCATAAAAAAAGAGTATACCATTTACAAATTAATTTTTATTTATTTACAATAAAATTTTTTTTTTTTTTTTTTTTATTTTTTTTTTTTATTTTTTTTTCGTACTCGTACGCGTAAAAGAAAAAAGAAACTCCATTAATCGATTCATTTTATTTCAATCGTTCATCATTATCAATCTATCAAATTCTATGATTACACACATACACACACACACATACACAGAGAAAGAAAGAAAGAAAGAGAGAGAGAGAGAGAGAGAGAGAGAGAGAGAGAGAGAGAGAGAGAGAGAGAGAGAGAGAGAGAGAGAGAGAGAGAGAGAGAGAGAGAGAGACATGTACACATATCGCACATATAAAATTGTAAGATCAATTTTTTCCCCAATGTTTCCTTCGATAAACGATAGAATTTATTTTCGTGCAACGACGAGAACGTAGACGAAGAAGAAATCAATGAGGTGCCGATAACCTCGGCACTTTGCTTCTTCTCCCCCGCAAAGCCTCCGGCTCTCTTTTTTTATCCGATTCATATGCACAGCTGTACGTGTGCAATCGTGTAGTCAATTCCGAGCACGGACTACCAAGTTCCGGTTCCTATTCAAGTGCTATTCTCTCGTATTTTCTACCTACTATCCCCACCCTCCCCCCCCCCCACCTTTTACCTTCTCCCCCTCTGCCATCTTACTACTCCTTCTCTTTCTCCTTCTTCTTCATCTTCATCTTTTTTCTTCTTTCCATCTCTCTCTCTCTCTCTCTCTCTCTCTCTCTCTCTCTCCCCCTCTCTTTCTCTTTCTCGTTCTCTCTCTCTCTCTCTCTCTCTCTCTCTCTCTCTCTTTATTATCTTTTCTCTTTCCTTCTATCTCCTTTTATCGGTATGCCTTTGTACAAAGCCGAGAATTTTTCACCATGGATTCGTATTTTCAACATCATTCACATTCTCACTTCTCGATTCTATAATATCCATTGAATCTCAAGTTTCAAGGAACTGGATGCTCTGTTTTGGGATTATTTCGAAGTTGTTTTTTAATATCGCTTCTTTTAACTTCGTTCGATCTTTTCTTCACTTTCTTTCTTTTTTCTTTCTTCTTTTCCTTTCTTTCCTTTTATTTTCTTTCATCGTATTTTTAATGATCCTCTCTATCAATGAAATAGTAAAAAAAAAAAAAAAAAAAAAAAAAAAAAAAAAAAAAAAAAAAAAAAAAAAAAAGAGCGAATCTTTCAATAATTAAATTAATAAAAATGCAGGGTTGATTATAATGCATCTTGGAAATGATATTGAGAAAGAATTCGATCCTTTTTCGAAATTATTTTAGGCTACTTTCTCTCTCTCTCTCTCTCTCTCTCTCTCTCTCTCTTTTTTTCCTTCAAATTTTAAGACTGCATGCCTGAGAAATGTCTCGGAAAAAGAGTAATTGATTTTTTATATATATATATATATATATATATATATATATATATGTACATTCAGAGACACTTTTGGCCCGCTAACAAAATTTTTTGGTTCGCTGCTAGCATAGAATTTCTTTCCAACAGATTTAATAAATTCGATTCGAATATAAGTATTGAATACAGTATAGAGAATTGCTTTTCAATTTTGATGAGAGTTTTCGAATTAAAAAAAAAAGAAAAAAAGAAAGAAAAGAGAGAACAATTTCATTCAATAGATTAAACTTATCGATATATATATATATATATATATATATGTTACTTGTTGTGTCCTCTGCGTATGTTTGTGTTTGTTGGGTTTTTAATCGGAGAGATGATGAAAATATCGGCAAGAAATCGATGAAACAAGCACTCCGCGTAAAATAGTACGAAAGGTAGCTTTTTGTGCGAATGGAAGCCACAAAAAAATCGACTTCCATTGGACACACCGAAAGCGGAAGTTGTGAAAAAAGAGAAAGAGAGAGAGAGAGAGAGAGAGACCGGACGAAGACCTAGCTTGTGGTAGGATGTGGTCGAAAAAAAAGAGGGGGGGGGAAAGTAAAGAAAATGCACCAAACTAGGCCTACCCTCGTGGTATTAATTATCACTTTTGCTTCTTCGTTAAGCTCTTTATTATACTTGTACAGTTTCTGTATATTTTTCGTATTACCATAAACTCTTAAAACCTTTGCATGCATGATATTATTGTTGGTTCATGTGTTAAAAAAAAAAAAAAAAAGAAAAAGAAAAGAAATATTTAATATAATAGATTTTCATATCAAGAAATTTGATCTGTTTTTTATTTATGAATAATTTTTACACTTTGACGAAGAATTGTTTAAAATTTGTTAGTTTGTTAGATCTATAATATTTCGATGAAAATAATGAAGATATATATATATAATTAGAAATCTTTAGATTTTTTTTAGCTTAATTATTTATTTATTTATTTATTTTTTGTTGTTTATTTTATTTTATTGTTTGTTTGTTGTTTCTTCTTTTTTTTTTTTTTTTTTTTTTTTTCTCTCCCTCCGAATTATGTCCGTCATCTTTCGAGATAATCGAAAGGCTGTCGACCTCGACTCGATACGCTTTGTCGTTGCGTTCATCCTTTTCAACGCTCGAGCTACCACCGTACTGTTGCACTGTTAAGATCGTCTAACGGGATCTAGTGTAAGCCGAGAAAAAGTACATCGAAATGGTTGCGCTCGCTAACACGAACACGTTTCCTTCCATTTTACCCGCGTACGTTCGTTCTTTACATCGGAAAAATTATCGTCGATCGATCGAGATTGATATCGAGATCGATACCGATATCGAAAGTGTTTCACTATTTATACAAACGATCGAACAATTGTCGTCTAAAAATATATATATTTCTTGAGAAGAAAAAAAAAAAAAGAAACAAAACACATTCGTGATATTATTTTATTTATGATTTATAATATGACGTTTACTATTTTACGAGCTAATATGTGTACGTACGTTTGTAAACGTTAAAAGCATATGTTTCTAATATTATTTTATTCTGATTGAAAAAAAAAAAAGAAAACAAACAAACAAGAACAAATAATATTTCTTATTATTTCTATTATACTTATATTATTTCTCGAAATAATATACTCAGGAATTTTAATTGAATTGCGTTATTAGTTTTCAGGACATATAAAACGTATATTTATTTTAGACGTAAATACAATTACGAACACATTTTACCAGATGCAATTCGTTAAAATAATCTTTAACCGTTCGAAATAATATATAATTATAAAGAGAAGAAATTTAAAAGGAAATTGAACAAACGTTTCAATTTCTATGGATTTATGGGCCAATTTCAAATACTAATATTTCGCATTTCAGTGAGACTATTGAAAATAATTGCGTTTAATGAATCTCATTCCGTAGAATCTCGTAAGATTATATTTTATATCTTGCTTTACTGATAACCATCGACAATACGACAAAATGATTCATTAAAATGATTCATTGATGTTCGGTCGAATCGACAAAAAAAAAAAAAAAAAAAAAAAAAAAAGTGACTAATATTTTATTATCATTATCTTAAAGACTAGCGCTAGCATTATCGATTAGAGAAAATTTATCGAAAAATTCCTGGCGTTTCAACATAAATTACGTTTCTTATCGTGATACACTTTAATAATATCTTTTTTGTATTTATTTATTCCTAAAAAAAAAAAAGAAAGAAAACAAATTTTCTCATAAAAATTCAGATGATTTCTCATCAAAAGCAATATATTACGCGTTGAGAATTAAGATCGTGGATTGAATAAAAAGAAGAGGGATTAGAAAATACAAAAGTCTCAAAATTAATACGATATATCGTAAATATATACGCTCTTTGAAAAGTTATGTAGTATTGCGTATGTAATGTGTGTGTGTGTATTGATACGTGTATTTAATGAGAAACTGAATGTTTCATCAGTGGTCGTTCTTTCGATCGATATGTAGAGAGAAAGGAAGAAAAAAGAGAGAGAGAGAGAGAGAGAGAGAGAGAGAGAGAGAGAGAGAGAGAGAAAGAGAGAGAAAAAGATTAGATCGAAGAGAAAAGATATATGCATAACTACGAAGAAGGGTTCGAACTAAAACGTTCGTGAGAACCACCCGTTTAAGGCGCGAGAACTGGTTCCGAGTTAGTCGCGGGCCATCTTCTTTCCAAGGTCCTCTTTTCTCCTTCTTCTTCATCTTCATCTTCATCTTCTTCTTCTTCCTCTTCTTCTCATTGTTAAATGCGCCAGAGATGTTGCGAACTCAGCATGGTCTTCTGCCTGAAATTAAACGTCCGGCGAGGACAAGAACGGACCTCTTCCTCTCTCTCTCTCTCTCTCTCTCTCTCTCTCTCTCTCTCTCTCTCTCTCTATCTCTCTCTCTCTCTCTAAATATATATATATCTCTATCTCTATCTCTATCTCTTTCAAACTCCTTCGAAAAACATATTTTTCCTTTGGACAGATCTTTTATTATCTCTTCTCTTCTCTCTCTCTCTCCCTCTCTCTCTCTCTCTCTCTCTCTCTCTCTCTCTCTCTCTCTCTCTCTCTCTCTCTCTCTCTCTCTCTCTCTGTATGTATTTTGACACTCTCTGTCTCTTCTACCCCCCACCCCTTTTCCCTTTCACCTTTCCTTATCCTTCTCCTTTCTTAATCCTAGTTTTTTTTCGTAGTTGTCTTCTTTTTTATCTTCCCTCCCTGCCCCCCTCCCCCCACCCCACGCTCTTCTTTTTACCTGGAGAGTATTACGAAACTATTAAAGTCGATCCTTCTAAACCCAGGAATGGAATTTCAAGGACGAAAAGGGATCAACGGGCACAAAAATTTTTTACAGATCATTGTCGGTAGATAATAGACCGATAACATTGGTCAAATGCATAGGGATGATGGTTCTGTTGATTTTTTTTTTCTTTTTTCTTTTTTTTGTGTTTTTTTTTTCTTTCTTGTGATCGTAATTATTTCTTAGGGTTAGTATTAGAGCTGTATTATAGAGATAAATGCGCGAAGAAACGTTAAGAGAATGTTATGAATGTTTTCTGATCGGATTGGACATCATCATCACGTGCTCCAAGAATGATTCTCTTTCAGGCAGTAACTTCGTTGTCAAGTGGGACAATATCTTCTCGTGTTACAACGATGTTACCGTTGACGAACAAAACGAGCGATTCTCCGATGTTTTTTCCTTTTGCATATTCCTCTTGTTGTTCGTTCATTCCTTCGTTCATTCCTTCATTCCTTCGTTCATTCCTTCGTTCATTCCTTCGTTCATTCCTTCATTCCTTCGTTCATTCCTTCATTCCTTCGTTCATTCCTTCGTTCATTCCTTCATTCCTTCGTTCATTCGTTCATTCCTTCGTTCATTCCTTCGTTCATTCATTCATTCCTTCGTTCATTCGTTCATTCCTCTGTTCATTCGCTTATTCCTACGTTCATTTGTTCATTCGTCCACGTATGTATGTATAACACTTTACTTTGAATATATCCTCACGTATATACGTATACTATTTTTTTTTTTTATATGTAAATCTATAAATATTTATATGTATATATATTTTTTATAACAACTCCTTGATTATATTAATTATAAGATTTATTAATGTTTAAAATTAAAAAAAATTTGTATATACGCGCGCGCACTCGCTCGTGTATGTATATTAATATCGTTCAATCTCATAGATGATTATTTAGATTAAAGAAAGAAAATGTTATCTTTCAAACATTTATCTTCCTTTCGATTTATTCGTCTCAACGAGAATATCGTTTGATCGTAGATCATAATATAGATCAAGAGGAAACAATTTATCAAATATTATTATATTTGTTCTATTAATTTTTTTCTTTTTTTTTTTTTTTTTCTCTTTTTTTTCCCCAATTCATTCGCATCAACGAGAATATCGTTTGGTTGTAGATCATAATTGAGATAAAGAAACAATGATTTATTTAATTATTTTATTTCAATCGAACGAAATAAATCGTAATAGATAGATCGAGGAGAAAACGATTTGTCAAATATCATTATATTTATTATATTAATATCTTTCCATTTGTTTCTCTCAACGAATATCGTTTAATCATCAATCATAATGGAAATCAAGAAGAAACAGTTTGTCAAATATCATTATATTAATTAGTATATTCATTATATTAAAAAGATATATATATATATATATATATATATATATCTTTTTTCTAACCATCATACTTTTAAATCAAATAAATGCACCTGATTGGATTACTACATATTAATTATTTTAATAAACAATGCATACAATAATTTAGATTTTCATTAGGATTTCACAAAAAAAAAAAAAAAAAAAGAAGAGAAAAAAATTATTAAAATTTTTAATTTATTAGCTTTGAATATGTTTGTTTGAAAATCTAAATCGTGCATCGGAGGAAATATGTAATTATGTTACATACATAAATATATAAAATTGATTTGATAGATAATAATACTTTTCGAAAGTATCATAGATACTTCGAAACGATCAAGACGAATAGGACATCAACCCGATGTCCGGATGCGTTTGACGGGCAACGTTATTTCCGTTAGTAGTAGTAGTAGTAGTAGTAGTAGTAGTAATAGATAGTAGTAACGTTACGTACAAAGCCAGAGTCGTTTAATCGATTAGTTCACTACCATCGTTTCCGTCTCTCTATCGCTATTCGAAATGAACGTAATAAAGCTCGGAGAGGATATAAACATGTTTGTACCAAAGAATGAATAACTTGAAAGCTTAGTTCTATCTGACATGAACGAGAGTTAATTAAATCGTGGCGGTCGAATTTACTTTTGGATTTTCGTGCAAATACAAAAGGTTGAGAATTGACAATGATTTTATATATATATATATATATATATATATATATATATATATATATAATACGTGTGTGTATGTATGTGTGTATATATGTATATATTTCGTGAATAAATCCAGATCCATGAGTTAAAAGATCTTGGATTAAAGACTATTTTTATATATTCCTTGAATTGATGAAATTGAAACTCTGTCTAATGTCGATGAATTAATTTTGTTTATATTTCATCGTATATCTGTTATATAATTTTAAAAAAGAAAATTTTTTGATAGTTATACGATGTTAAATAACTTCATTTAATTTATGAAAAAAAATTCGAATTTTATTAATATATTTAAGTTAATAATTAAATATGTATATATATATATATGTGTGTGTATATATATATATATATATATATATATATCGATTTTTCTTATCAAGGTGTTAATCCTCTCAAGCACGTAATAAAAATTTTACTATAATAATTTTAAATATTACAGTAATATAATCATTCCATTATATACACATGTATATCTATATATATATATATGCTATAAAATTGATATAATATCGATCCGTAAAAAAAAAAAAATTCAAAGATTTCAAAGAACAATCTAACACTTGTGAAATAACGTCATTGATATCGTTTCAAAAATGTAAAGAATAAAAAAGAAAAAACGTAACAAAACCAAAAAAAAAAAAAAAAGAAGAAGAAGAAGAAAAGGAAAAAAAAAGAAACAAAAAGAAAATTCTCCAAAAATTATCATCCGGCAGTTAAATTTAATAAAAATAAGAAAAGAAATTCTGGTGAGAGACGTTTAAACGATCACTGGAAAGATTTCATTTCCAAAGGGTATGAAAGCGTAGGGATCTTGTTGAAAACGCGACGGACACTCGTCACAATAGTAATACAGGCACGAACGAACCGTGACGACGTAGGATGTCCTCCTTGTAATCTCGAATCACAGGCTAACGTCGTCTCTCAGGGTCGACAGGCGTGCTAATTCCTTGGATCAAAAGCGGTCGAGCTCTATCCTCTTCCTTCACTCTTCTTTGAGTTCTTTCTATATATATATATATATATATATATATATATATATATATATATATATCTTTCTCTCTGTCTTTCTCTCTTTATTTCTCTTTCTTTTTCGCTGGCTTACTTTTTTTCTCGATACAGTCGATAGGATTCCTCCCTGGCCTTTTCCTTCTTTGCTCGGTCTATCAGGATCGACCTTCTTTGCGAGATCGTTCGATCGTTTTAAAAGATTACTTAGATTTATATAGGGTGTCGAAAATTTCTTCAACATGTCTATGTAGATAGGTGCATTATAATGACAAGACGTTATATCGTTCAACATGTACAAGTTCTTAGATGGTATGATGTGATCTTAGAAAAAATAAGAAACGAACGAAAATCGACTTCGAAAAGAGGGAGGAAAAAAAAACAAAACAAAAACAAACTTTCGATTAATATTTTTCGAGACTTTTTTTTTTTTTTTTTTTTTTCAATATTTTTCCATACTTTTATCGAGGCTTATTTTATTTTCAGCTTGTTATACTACAAGACTGCTTGTTATACTACAAGAGACATTTATTCTCATATAAGATACAATTTGTTTAGGATTTACGTTTAAATGATGATTACGAGGGTCGATTAAATTTTTCAATTAATTTTCAACGATTGATAAAAGACGAGGACGACATTTTAAATCGTTTGATTATCAGCAACAAGTTGTATTTTCATTTGGGCGATATCGTCAAAATAAAGAAAATTGTATATTTTGAGGCATTTATAATCGAACGTCTATTCACGACTATCAATTATATCCAATTAAGTGTACTGTTTGGTGCGACATTAACGTCGGACCATGTAATTAAGTCTTTTTTTTTTTTTTTTTTTTTTTTTGAAAATAAAGAGGGATGTTTGTTAGCGGGGTTAACGGGACTAACAAAAAAAAAAAAAAAAATGATAGAGAATTTTCTACGTCCTGTGATAAAGGACAAACCTGATATTTGGTTGTTCCAACCAGGGACGAAACCACTGCGTCGAATTAGGGGATCGAGTCGATGATAAAAATTTGAAGGGAAATCTTTTCGGGACGATTGATAATGAAAACAAAGGGAAATCGAATATTACGAATAACGTTGGCCGGATTTAACGGCTATCGATTTCTTTTTATGGGATTATTTGAAGGAAAAGATTTATTGGAATAAACCGCGTAAGATTCGGCAGTTATGGACTACAAAACATTAGAAACGAAATCGAAGGTTTATCGCGGCAAACCATTCAAAACCGTTATGGGGAAATGTATTGCAACGTGCGGAGTTATGTCAGGCTGAAAATGGACGACATTTACGCGACGTCATTTTTCACGGCTGATCATAATAATAATAATAATAATAAGAAGAAGAAGAACAACAATAATAAATAAATAAATAAATAAATAAATAAATAAAAATATCTTCGTGCATTTTTAACATATAATGATGTAAATTATAATATTAGGTGGACCGGAAAGTAATGTCGCTTTCTTAAATTAAATTCAAACGAATAAATGTTTAACAAGTTTTAATTTTTTTTAATCACAATTAAATATCGACATGCGCAGAAACGACATTACTTTTCGGTTCACCTAATATTTCGATCGTAAAAAATATCATTGGTACGTAAGATAAAATAGTATTATTACTATAAAATATCATCTAGGAACTTTTGGTGCGTCCTGTACATTACATTGCTCGTGAAAGAGCGTCTTGTTTCCTCCATCTAACACTCTACATGATGCTCGAACGAACGAACGAACGAACGAACGAATGGATGGATAGATAGACGTATGGATAGATAGATGGATGGATGGATGGATGGATGGATGGATGGATGGATGGATCGATCAACGGAGAACCGAACGAAGCGTTGTATAGGAGAGAAGAGCTCTGTGTGCTAGGGTGCCGGCGCTATGGGGGTTATGGGGGCACGTTCACACAAAACGGCCACCGTAGGCAACGGCAGCTGTTCACCATCCGTGCCCTACTCTCTATACTCGTTTCTCTCCCCCGCATTCTTTGCTCGGCTTAAGCCTCGCCCTTCAAACCGAAACTTCCTCTTTCTTCTTTACTTTTACCTTCTCCCTTTCTTTCCTTCTTTCTTTCTTTCTTTCTTTCTTTCTTTCTTTCTTTCTTTCTCTCGTTCGCTCTCTCGTCATTATTTTCGTCATAGAAAACGTGTACGTGACTTTCACAATCTTCATCTTTTTTTTTTCTTTTCTTTTTTTTTCTTTTTTTCTATTTTTCTTTTTTTCTTTTTTTTTCGTCTTTTCTTTCTATATGGTACTCTCAATTCGACTACGTAAAATCATCATCATCATCATCATCATCATCATCATCATCATCATCATCATCATCATCAAAAACGACGTTCCACTTTTGTTCTGTATGTGCGAGCGCGCATGTTTATTTGTGTGTGTATGTCTGTGTGTGTGTGTCCTTTGAGAAATTCAAATTTTTTAATTCTCTTTGTATTTTAATAATCGTACGAACTGTAGTAGTAAGACGATTTTATTTTGTTTGTTTGTTTATATATTCATTTCTTTTCTTTTTTTTTTTGTTTTTGTTTTTGTTTTTTTCTTCGATTAAATTCACGTCGAGAGAAATTTCTTTTCTCTCTCTCTCTCTCTCTCTCTTTCTACTCTATGCGAATACTATAAGTACGTCGAGCGTACTTTGAAAAAATGTAGAAATAATCATACTGAAAGTTGTTTCATCTTTTATATCTTTTAATGATCAGATCCAATAAAATTTTATTTATTTATTCTCATTGAGATAGATAGATAGATGAGTCTTTTCGTGAAATTGGCAAAAGTGATACAAATAGGTCGGTAATTACGTTGTTAATTGTACAAATTATAATAATAAGAGGATTCCTATGTTTCTTCCGTTGAATTCATGTTGACAGAGACAGAGAGTATGATAGAGAGAGAGAGAGAAAGAGAGAGATAGAGAGTGAGAGAGAGAGAGAGAGAGAGAGAGAGAATGTCGGTCGTTCTAATTAAGTTTCGTTTGAACGAAAGACACTTCTCGTTGGTTTCGATCAACGAACAAACGAAGAAACTACTGACCGTCCTATGTAACGAGAGTAATACTTTCTCTTTCTCTATCTCTGTCTCTCTCTCTTTCTCTCTCTCTTTTTCATTCTTCGTGGTAGAATCTCCTTTGACTCTAATTAATTACAGTTAATTACGTTAATTGGCGTAACTAATACGATCGCGCCATTTTACGTCGTCGTCTCATTGCTTTGCTCTTCGAGTTACGACCTTTGGCATGCATCCCTATTTATGTGTTTATTTATTTATTTATTTTCTTTTTTTTATTTTTTTTTTATTTTTTTATTTTTTTTTTATTTTATTTTTTTTATTTCTTTTATTTTTTCAACGTTCACGCTCAATCTTGCATTGGTTTATATTTCCAATCACATTTTTTCAATTATTTCTTATGAAATTTATAATGCTATATAAAAGTATATAGTACAGTGCAATATAAATTGGCAATGTATTATCTTATATTTGTTCTTAAACTAATAATTATGATACAATTATTAGATGAGAATATTTAATAATAATGTGTTACTAATATCCTTATACATTTTCATTTTTTTTTTCTGTATTCAACGCAAAGACATTATTATTGTCTTTCATTAATCAATGAGACATATAATAAGACAAATATGTCCAAATAAATTACTAAATTAAAATATATATATATGTGTGTGTGTGTGTGTGTGTGTGCACTGTCAATTTTTCTAAATACAAATATATGTAAGTGAAGTTGCACGTAAGTGTTCTCGATAAGCCTAATAAATAAGATTCAATAATAAGAAAGATTTTTAACATAGTATAAAACTTTCTACGATCTTGCGTTTGTTCGCAGTTTATTTGATTGTAAAACAACTTGGCTGTTCTCTCCCTGTTCTCATGTGAAAATTAGAAAGAGAGAAAGAGAAAGAGAGAGAGAGAGAGAGAGAGAGAACAAAAAGGAAATAATAAATAAATAAATGGGGTCGATGTTATGCGAGGCATCCCCCATGACGTGTCTCGCGGGACAATGAAGATACCGATGGAAGTTTTCCAATAATATTCTTCGTTGAAGAAGAGTGAGAAAGAGAGAGAGAGAGAGAGTGCGACGACCGGACGAGAAGTGCTTTTGTTTTATCATTTGTCTTTTCTAAAAGAGTCTGCCTCCTTCATTGCATAAGAAGAAACAACCGACCGATTGAATTATTCAGTGATAAAACGTTCGCTATTTCCAATCCGATAAGTATTATCATCGTTTGAAAGTTTCAATGTAAGAGAGAGAAAGAGAGCGAGAGAGAGAGAGAGAGAGAGAAAGAGAGACATTTATTAATCGTTGAAATTATTTCTGACTTTATTAATTAACTTTCGTACGATTCTTTTCTCTCATTTTTCTATATTTATATTATTTTGTGTTCAAAGTAATATTTTGTCGATGCACGTATATGGATATAATTTTCTTTTTATAAAAAAAAAAAAAAAAAGAAAAAAAGAAAAGAAACGAATATATTATGCGAATATTCGTACATACTTATAATGTATAAATAATATTCCGATATATTTAATACATATATATATATATATGTATAAATCTATTGGATAAAAATTAAAACTTAATATTATTATAAATAATTGGAGAAAAAAAGTAATATAGAATTATGAGAAAGTATAAAAATATAATAGTATGTTAATGATTGTAAAAAAAGAACTGTAATACAGTATGGATTACATATATATATATATGTGTGTGTGTATATGTGTGTTAACATGTATAATCAATATGTAAGACATCCAAAAAGAGGATTTTAATCTATAAAATTTTATCTACGAAACGAATGTTACTCTTCGATATAGAATGGAATAAGTGAGAAAGAGACGTAACGACAGCATGTGAAAGATATATAGCTATAATTCGGTTTGGGTTTATCGCAAAAGGGGGTTGTATCAATGGGTACGTTGGAAAAGCCATGGCAAGCATTTCACAGACCCTTATTTGTTTTCCCTGATGCATTGGCTCGACACGTGTTACTATATTATTCTATTCCGGAACGAAAAAAAAAAAAAAAAGAAAACAAAAAAGGAAATAAAAAGAAAAGAAAAAAGTGAACAAAGATGGAAGGATCGAGACATTGTTGTACATACATACATACATACATACATACATACATACATACATACATACATACATACACACATACATACGCATATATATATATATCATATATACATATATATGTATATATATATACTTTCTGCTAACGTCAGGCAATAGAAAGTAACCCTGAAGGGACCAATTGAAATCGTCTGACTGATTTCTATTTAACATCGATTATATATGTACGTACTATATGATAATCTAAAAAAATTCAAAACCCTAGGCATAAAGTTATTTCACTTAAATAAAGATCTTATAGAGAGATCAAACTTTGATCATGCTCTCATTTTCTCTTTCTCTCTCTCTCTCTCTCTCTCTCTCTCTCTCTCTCTCCACAATTATTATCGTTATTACGAAAATAATTTTATTCGATTTTATTCAATTATTTTAAACAAATTTTTTTAACAAATGCATACTCGAAAATTTCATTGAAAATTGCAATTTATTATGTTTTGTATAGGATATGTATACATACCTATATATCTACATACATATATAATATAATATATGTATGTATGTATATATGTATGTATGTATACGAACTTTCTGAACTGTAAACTTTGATAAATCTTACAATGCATTATATCTAGTAGCTTCTTGAAAAGAAGGTACACGTTCCAAGGCGATAGAAAGACACTCTCGGCTAACCAAAGGGAGTCTTTTATCCAAATACTTTATTACGTTCCATTTGGGTCGGCAAATATTTACTTAGAGATAAGAAAGGAGTATTCTTCTTATAAAGGGGCTACCGACTAAAAAGATTCCCTCCCGCCCCTCCCCCTCTCTCCCTCACCCCATTTTTTTTCACATTTTTTTACAAGCATCACTAAAAAATCTATACTAACAGATTTGAATTGATATTCATTTAAATATAATGTAGTTTATTTATTTTTAATTTTTTTTTTTTTT
>NC_062198.1:3428566-3442808 GCF_912470025.1 Vespa velutina | reverse complement strand
GAGAGAAGAGAGAGAGAGAGAGAGAGAGAGAGAGAGAGAGAGAGAGAGAGAGAGAGAGAGAGAAGATGAATGGAAGCGGAAGCGATTTTCATTGTTAAATTAAACACGTAAGGTAATAATTGGGGGGGAGAAGAGGGTCGAGAGCACGTGGGTCTGCGGCTTTGTTTGCTTTTTCACATCGTCACGCTGTCCACCTTTCTGTAATGTTATACCGAAGCCAGAGATCGACGGAACTGGGATATCAAAACGAAACGAAGGATTTCGATCGATCGATCCGATCGATCACGTATTTATTTTCATTTTATTTTACTCTTTCGCACACTTTCTCTCTCTCTCTCTCTCTCTCTCTTTATTTTCCTTTACTTTATCTTCTTTCTTTCTTTTTTTCTTTTATTTATTTATTTATTTATTTATTTATTTATTTATTTTTTTCTTTCTTCATCTTCTGAACGAAGTTTAATATTTGATATTTTATCGTCAGTAACTTGATTGAGTTTTATTTACAATGAAACGTTTACCAGTTAAATAAATCGCGTTTTGCTTTTAGAAATTAACTTTTAGAATAGAAAGAACGTCGAAAGAGTCAACGTTGAGTCAATCGTTAAGTCTCGAGTCGAACTCAAGAGTACTCGTATTAATTTTGTAATACTACCTAAATCAACGCGCGACTACCTTAATGAAATTAATTACGAAAGTTCTCTATTAAAAGGTAAAGGCGACGTGGGTGGGGGAGGAGGAGTAGCAAGGTGAGGGAGGGAGGGAGTGAGGGTGGCGAAAAGGAGAAAACTCGTATAGACGAGTATTCTTTCACGTGAGCCTTTTATTATATCGTATCTATATATTTTTTATTTCAACGATTATATTCATGTAATTTAATCTAATTATATAAGTCCATTAAAAGTCATTCAATTTAATTGAAAAGTAGTTTGATATTAATGGAATATGTGTAAGGGAGAAAAATCTTGTTTTTTTTTCTCTCTCTCTCTCTCTCTCTTTTTCTTGTTTTCTTCTTTATTTTTATATCTCCCATTTATCTCTGACATTATTTATCGTGAAAAATTTGTATTAATCTTTTAGTTTAAGTCATATACGGTAAATAAAAATTGATAAGGTACAATTTGAGGCTGGCATTTGACGACTTCGTTTTTTTTTTTCTTCTTTCTTTCTTTTTTTCTTTTTCTTTATTTTTTTTTTTTTTCGCTCGTCGTTTTAAAATGCACAGCAACTTCTCAATATCATGGATAATCAGCGAAATATCATGCAATGAACGTTTTTAAAGGAACATAAATTCTTATGATCTCGTTAACTACCAAGAAGACTCCGTTTTCGAATAACTCGATAAATTATATCGATACGAGCCATAAATCTTTTCGACAGGATGGAATCTTTACGATAAATTTTCCTACATAAACGTGTCCGTTATCACTAATACATTCTTATTCTAAGTTGGCCGGAAAATTAAAGCCGTGCTTCTTCAATGTGGCGAAGAGAGTGAAGGTAGACATTTAAAACATGTCTTTATTAATATGTTCGATCATTTAGGAGGATATTTGGATATAATAAAAAAAAAAATTAATTAATTAATTAATTAATAATAATAATAATAATAATAATAATAATAATAATAATAATAATAATAATAATAATAAACTTACGTTTCGATATAAATTTCGAGACAGCGTGCTTCATTAAAAATCCAACTTTTATTATTTTACAAGGATATGAGAGGAACGTACTCGAGTGAAATTTGCACGAGAGAAAATTGAGCAAGGGAAAAAAGAAAAAGAAGAAATCAAAATATATTTTTCCAAAGTTTGTCGTAATAATAATCCAGTTTTGTTTCGCGATACCTACGAACTTGCATTTATGTCATAATTTAAGTTGCTCGTCGTATTACAAAAGTAATGTAAATATATTATATAGGATGTACCAAAGAGTGTATCAAAGGGATGGACCCCTAGGGGTGGATAGCGAGAAAAGACAAAAGTTTTTAAGTGATTTTAAAAATCAATTGTTCTTTCTCGAGAATTTCTAAGCTTATAGTTTTACAATTAAAAAAAAAAAAAAAGGAAGAGAACTACTACGTCACCTACCCATTACACAAAGCTCTTATTGCTTAAAAAAATTAATGAATCTCACGATGTAAAAAAATAAATAAATAGTATAAAAATGTTTGGACTGTGTTTGGGCAAAGCAAAAATTAATAGAATGGTATAGAGGCATATATACGTACATGTACATAAAAAAAAAAAAAAAAAAGAAAAAAAAGAAATCAAGCAAGCAAGCAGGTAGACTTACTATGCCAACGATGGCACATCTGGTCGTACATTCAAGGCCGGACAATCAACTTTGTGTAAAAGGGACCTATCTTGGTAGATTTGCGCGTGCACACGAACACGATTCTTCTACATAGAATATACGGGCAAGGACACGAATAAGAGGATAGAGATAGAGAGAGAAAGAGAGAGTGAGAGAGGGAGAGGGAGAGGGAGTGTGTACATTACTCGATGGCGTTATTTATACCTTTGTATCGTGCAGGAGAACCCAAAGATATCTCGGGAGAACGCGGAGGGTGGAGTTGCAAAAATCGAAGCCAAGTTTCTATTCGATAGGCAAAACAAGTTTTACGCAAGATCTAACCGACTATTATATACCTATATAACTATTCTCTACTGATCTTTCAAATAATTTTTTTTAAACATTTCCTTTAAAAAAAAAAAAAAAAAAAAAAGAAAAAAAAAATCACATGTTCGAACATAAAAAATTTACGATACAACATCCTCAATAATAATGACATCTCTCTTTTGACGTTATAATAATTGACACGTAACGTTCTCACTCGGTAAAAAATATCATTCGAATTTGTAAACTATGTTGTGACGTTATATGTAACAAAAGAAAAAAAAAAAACATAAAACAAAGAAAAATAATGATAAAACTTAATCATACATGTAATCTATCTTCTGAATACGTGATACGACGACGGGTGGAGGGGGGGGGGAGAGGGGCACGGAGGTATAAAAAGAAAAAAAGAAATGTAACGATATATATGAAAGATGAAAAAATAGAAATTGAATATAATATTCGTAAAATTTTTTTTCTGAATCATACTATTATACGTCATACATTGAAATATAAAAAAATATTGAAGATAATCTTACATTCGTACATTTGTAAAGATCTTTTTTAAATTGAAAAAATTTACGATATGAATCGAAATGATTGAAAAAATTCACGATATTTGGATGAAAAGAAAGAAATAATAATAAAAATAATAATAATAATAATAATAATAATAATATTATTAGAAAAATATCTAACGTATTGTCGAAAAATTCTTTAGGTTATAATGGACATTCAGGGCCGAGTTAAAAATTCATGACACCCCAAGACCACACCTTTGTTCGCTATTTCTGATATACGCAGAGAAAAGTTGAGAAAGGAAAGAAAGAGACACATAAAGAGAGTGAGAGGGAGAGGGGGAGGGAGGGAGGGAGGAGAGAGAGATAGAGAAAGAAACACATCGAGGGGTTAACGTGCGAGTTAACGACTTCAACCTCACGCGGGATTGTAAAAATAGATTTTCCCGTCTTCTTCGCAAAGAAAGAATCCTACTACGATTCTTTCTCTTTATTGCCCATAAGAGGTTTTTTTTTTTTTTTTTTTTTTCCCCTATTTTTCATGGATTCAAAAGGAAATGGGAGAGAAATCTTACCTCGTAAGATTAATCGTACAATTTTTACATCTTTTGTTTCTTCAAAGATTTGCGCAAAATTACTTTTTCCCTTTCGACAGACTATCTTCTTTTCGTTTTCTTTGTTGTTTTCTTTCTTTTCTTTTTTTTCTTTCTTTTTTTTTTTTTTTTTTTTTTTTTTTTTTTTTTTTTTTTTTTTTTTTTTTTTTTTTTTTCTCGTATCATTAATCCAAATCAATCGGAAAAAATAATATCGAATTTTATTGTTCTCGACTTTAAAATTTTTACAGAGATCAATGTAAATTTACGTATTTTAATATTTTCTTAACAAAAAAAAAAAAAAAAAAAAAAGAAAAAGAAAAACAAAGAAATGAGAAAGCACGCGTTCATACGATTTATTTATTCATTCATATTCATTCATTCCTTTATCAACGAATCAAATTGAATTATTTGTTTATTTGTCTGTTTGTTTAATGAATTGAAATTTCGTTGATTATGAAAAAGAAAAAGGAAAAAAATTAAATGAAATTATTTCTACAAGATGAAATGACATTTTAATTTTGTATAATAGTTATTATCGAATATTAAAGAATAAGAGTAATTCGGGGGGGGGGGGAGGGTGGGGATAATTCCCAAAAGTCCACAAACGAATTTAATGAGTCAGCCATAGTCGATTATGATTATATGGATGGCACGATCGCCCCCATCGTCCTTGCTGTTTCTCTCTATCTTGAACAGAACGTTGTCTCCCTTCTAGCAATGTCCCTTTCTTCATGCTACACAGGGATAAGCTTCGAGACATGGGGGTTGGTCGCGCACGCTTAGAATATTGTGGGGGTGGCCAACAAGGGTAGAGAGAGAGAGAGAGAGAGAAAGAGAGAGAGATAGATAGATAGATAGAGGACGAACCCCATGAATCATCCGACATGAAATCAATACGAAAGCGGTAACCGTCGGTAACACTTTGGACAACGTTGCAATTCACCACGAATCATGGCCAGGCTAAACCATGATGAAAATGGTTTCAATGGGGGAAACGAAGAAAGATTTTTGATTGAAACATTTCTCTTTTCTCTTTTATTTACTTATTTATTTTTTTTTGTTTTTCTTTACCTTTTCTATTCTCTTTTTTTTTTCTTTTCGTTTTTTTTTTTTTTTTTTTTTTTTTTTTTTTTTCTTTTTCTTTTTCTTTTTCTTTTTTCCTTCTTATTTTCCAACGAAAGATTTTAATTGCATTGTTCGATTAAATATATTCAATGTTCATTTTATTTTTGTTTTGTTATTTTATTTAGAAAACCATATATATATATATATATATATATATATATATATTGTAAAGATAAGATGGTTTTCTCTTTAATTATAATAGGCACGATATTCGTAGAAATTAACAATACTTTAACTGTTTACTTTCTAGTTACAAAAGAAATATTTTTTTAGATATCTCATACAAGAAATACATAAAAAGAAATACTTGCATACTAATTATTATTTAATGTCTATATATATATATCTATATATATATATATATGGGCTGGACTTAGTACAAGTGTATGATAGATTTGTTTCCAAAAATAGATAACCAAAAAAAATACATTATATTTGGAATCCAATGAAATTTGGACTTTCCAAAAATATTTTAATGCGATATGATAATTCCTAATTATATTCGAACCATAATCTTCTATTCGATTATATTTTGTTTCTACATCTTTTGTATATCGATATTAATTCCAAAGAATATGATTCATATCTTATTTTTCTATGAAAATTTTAGTATTATTATCGATATCATTTACACACACACACACACACACACACACACGTACACACATATTTTTTCTCATGTGAAATACAATAGAATATCTAAAGCAAAATAAGTATATTTAAGAAAGAAAGCGAGAAAAATATCCAAGTATTTAATAGTGAGTTCTCTCACATGGTCATACCAATACAACACACACACATACACAACTATATATATATATTATATATAAAGGGGGCTTATTCCTTGAATGTTTTCGCATGGTCGTGTCGTTTATTGCTTTTTGAAAGGTCCCGAAGGATAAAGTAAACCCTTCGATGAGTCTTCTCGAGTATCTTCCTTTTTTATTACCTCCAGAACTCAAGAGAAAAGCATGAATCGAATACTCCTCATAGTAAATTCACGTCAGGATGAAACTTTCTCCTTCCTTCTTCTTCATCTCCTCCTCCTTCCTCTTCCTGTTTCTTTTCTTCCTCTTCCTCTTTCTTTTCTCTCTCTCTCTTCTTCTTCTTCTTCTTCTTTTTCTTCATCTTCATCTTCTTCTTCATCTTCTTCTTCGTTATCTTTTTCTTCCTTGGACAAGTCGATATACACGAAGAGAGGATAATTAGTATCAAGCTCGATTATGATGTGGCGATTAAGAGATGATCATAAGATAGTCACGATTCGAGGAGCAGAGGGAAATCGTTCGAACACGAGTCGAGGAAACAACCATTTAAAAAGCTATTTTCGTGCTTCAACGAACAGATCTTTTTCTCTTCTCTTCTCTCTCTTTTTTTTTTTTTTTTTTTTTTTTTTCCTTTTCTTTTTTAACCTTCTACTCCTCCACCCATCTCCCTTCTATCACACATTTCTCATCGATAATCGTTCAATCATTAATCTTGAAAGCACTTTTTGTTGTTATCGATAGGGGTATACTATTAGATTTATTCGAATATTTCTCTCTCGTTCTCTTTAAAGTTCCTACTTTAGAATAATTTTATCCTCAATTGACAAACATGTTTTTCATCGTTATTTTTTATGTTTGTATAAAAAAATTCAATTGAATAAAAAGAAAAACAAAGTGATAATAATAATAAGTAATTAAATAAGATATTATTAACGAAATAAGTGAGAAAAATTTATATATATATATATATATATATATATATATATATATATATATGGTTTTTTTAATCAAAATTAACAAAAAGATGAAACTATGTAAATAGAAAGTAAATGACGTTATGAAGTTGATGAAAGAAATGAAGAAGAAAATTAAAATAAAATATCTGACAAAAAAAAAAAAGAAAAAGAAAAAAAGGAAAAGGAAAAATTTTTAACAGAACAAAAAAAGAAAGAAAAACAAAAAGAAAATGAAAGAAGTTATTATCAATGAAAGAAGTTATTATCAATGAAAGTAATAAGAAAAATTGTGTGAAAACGTTTCGTTTGTAAAAGTAACAATAAAGATAAATAAATATAAATATAAATATTAATATAAATATAAAACATCAAATCAAATTAATAATACTGTCTGCTCTATTCCATTCTAATCGATATTCAAAGAATTAAAAAAAAAAAAAAATTCTATTTTCCTGTTAGGCAAAAACGATAATCGTCACTTTCGTTTTTCTTTATTTTTTTTTTCTTTTTCTTTTATTTGTTTTTTTTTTTTTTTTTTCCAAACCAATGCGGTGTACAATTGTAAAGAGTTAGAAGACGACGCGCATCGAAATACGAATCAGACTATACGACATCTTTTCTATTGTTCCGACTGGCACGTAAGCTTCAAGCTGCCATTAATCGTATGCCCGTGTAATCTTGTACCAAATACGACGACGACGACGACGACGACGACGACGGCGACGACGACGACGACGACAACGACGACGACAACGACGACGACGACGACGACGACGCAAAGAGTAGGCTAAACGAGCTGACAAAACGTAATTTCTCGAAGCATTCAATGTCACTTGTAACTCCGACGAAGTGAATCATGCCGATTTCAAAGCATCATTTAGAAGCAAGACCGAATCGAAATTGGAGTCTCGTTTGATAATCGAGAATCAAATCGTTTGAATATTTAATAGAAAGAAGACTCGATTCTTAAACATTTTTTTTTTTTTCTTTTCTTTTCTTCCTTTTTTATTTATTTATCTATTTTTTTTTCTTTTCTTTCTTTCTTTCTTTCTTTCTTCTCATCAATAATACGACGAACAAGTTTAAATTCGTGACAATTATTTATTCATTTATTTGCATATTTATTTATTCGTTTTATTTCCTCGTTAAAAAAAAAAAAAAAAAAAATGACGAGGGAATACATTTTTGTATTCGAAACAATTTTTTATTTATTTATTTAGTTTTCTTCGTTGTTTTTTCCTTTTTTTTTTTTTTTTATCTTTTTTACTTCTATCCAGAACATTGTCAAAGTAAATTTGAATTCGAGGTCAAAAAATGACATTGTACATGTGATCTCAATACTATATATTAGTTATTTACTTTTTATTTTTTCTCCTTTTTTTTTCTATCTTTTCTTTCTTCTTATTGTTTGTTAATAAGATGACAAATAATTTTATATGTATATATATATTTTTTTAAAGACATCGATTGGTATGTCGAATAATTTAAAAAAGAAAAAAAAATATTTCTATACATCTTGTTGACAGAGAGAGAGAGAGAGGGGGAGATGAGAGGGGGACAGAGAGAGAGAGAGAGAGAGAAAAAAAGAGTCATCTAACAATCCGTTAGATGTCTAACGGCATGTGTACCTTCCACGAACGTATCTAGTTCGATGCGAAAGTAATTTCTTTCATCGATTTCCTCCTGCGTCCCTCCCTCCAACCTTTCCTTTCTCCCTCTCTCCCTTCCTTCCTTCCTCCCTCCCAACCTTCCGTTTACAACCATCTTCGTCACTCCCAACGAAGCAAATAAAAGTACGTGAGTCGACTTACAAACTCATCGTTTTTCATAGGGACACCCTGTCGCGACACTAGGGACTTCGACGATGATCACGTTCTTTCGTCTAGCACACGAGAGAACTTTTTCTTTCTTATGAATGAATTTAATGTTCTACGAGGCCATGAACATGATTTATTCCTTCCTCGATTTCATTCTTAGCTTCTAATTTAATTCATAAGCATTTTTTAATTATGTCGTTTAAATACATCCTACGATTTATTTATTTATTCATTTATTTAATCAGTTAATTAGTTCTTTTTTTTAATTTTTTTTTACTTTTTATTCTTTATTTAATTTATCTTTATGAATCATGCCTAATTATTCAAGTTGAAAGGAGCATGATTTATATGTGATTTTTTCCTTTCTTTCTTCTTTCTCTCTCTCTCTCTCTCTCTCTCTCTCTCTCTTTCTCATTTAGTCATACATTTTGTTATATATATATACAATGATTTTCTGTTCGTTAAACACGTCGTACCATTTACATTATTAATTTTTTTTAATTGAAATGATCTTCGCAGTATTGTTTAATTGTCTCACGTTCCAGAGGAACATTATTTATAACTTCCCCAAGGCTATTCTCATTATCTAATAATCTAATTTATTTATTCATAGAAAACAATGATTTTATTTTTGAATATATCGAACGGATTTGTTTATTTAATTTTTTTCATTCGCAATCTATCGATGAAGTATGTCAAAGTAATAGATAATACGAGTACAAAGAAGCGACAAGATCGATCGGATCGATCGATCGATCCGACGAGTCTTCTTCGATAAATTTGATCCATCGATTCTAGTTAGTGATATTTTTAACCGATCAATGTCCATTTACAATAAATAACGATCGATATATATTGTGTCGATCATTATCATTCTTAAGTTCAATAACATCGATCCACGTGTGATAGAAACGTAAAGGGAAAAAGAAGAAGGAGGAAAAAGAAAAAGAAATAAAAAAAAAAAAAAAAAGAGAGAAGGGAGAATATATAAAAGAGAAAAGAGAGAGAGAGAGAGAGAGAGAGAGAGAGAGAGAGAGAGAGAGAAAGAGAGATCAAAGAAATCGGTGCTAGATCATCGTACGTTTTATTCTTTTCCTTCTTCGTCGTATTCGTATTCTCTTCTTCTTCGTTTCTCACGTTCCATCGCGACTCACGCACGTGCCTCGCATGAAAGAGAAGCGCAAAGAATTTCGTTTGGATGCTCGTTGCACAAGACTAATCGTTTCTCCTTGCACTTTCGAATGAATCTCCCGTTAATAACTATACGTCACGTGGTTATTTCGAAATTATCGTAATTTTTAAAGAAAGAAGAAGAAGAAGAAGAAAAAGAAAAAGAAAAAAAGTAAGAAAAGAAAAGAAAAGTCCGTGTGAAAATTAATTAATAAAAATTAATTGCAAGTTGCATCAACGGCTAGATGAAGATTAATTGTTAATTATTAAATTAATTTTTAACCATTTTTCGTTCTTACGTGCACGTCATTATTTTTTTATTCTTTTTTTTTTCTTTTTTTTTTTTTTATTTATTTACTTATTTCTTCTTTTTTAGTAAAATTAGCGAGTTATTTATTTTTTAATACTATTTTTTTTTTTTTTTTTTTTTTTTTTTTTTTTTTTTTTTTTTTTTTTTATATTATTTTTTTTATTGATAATGATTTATCAATTAATTTTATCGATTTTATTATATGATTCATACGATATATTTTATTTATTTATTTATTTATTTATTTATTTATTTATTTATTTATTTAGATTATAATTTATTATAATTTAAATTTTTTTCCAAAAATCAATAGAACAATAGAATTTTTATATTTATCTTATTTTGTTGTTAATCTGTTTTCTTATATAAAAATATAAGAATTATCGTTCGTTCTGATGAACTATTAAAAAAAAAAAAAAAAAAAAAAAAAAGAGAGAGAAAAAGAAAAAATGAGCAAGTTCACGAACAATTATAATTTATATCGCGTAAGATCGTATATAATTCCGCACCTTAGGGAGACATCATTATTTGTTTCGTATCTTAGAAATCATAAATATTATATAGTTAGAAAGTACCTTAAAATAAGGAAAGTTTTATGAACTCTTAGACGTTCGCTTTTAAAATAATAGTTTTCTTCTGTTCGTTTAAAGATTTTAAGATCGTATTGATCGACCTCATTGTTCGTTTCTTAGAAATTCTTTTTTTTTTTTTTTTCTTTTTTTTTTTTTTTTGATAAAAATATCAAGAGTTAGTTATATCTTAATCCTCTATTGTAAATAAAATACGATATGTCTTTCTCTTTTAAAAGTATTATATCTTCTTCTTTTTTTTTTTTTTTTTTTTTTTTTTTCCTATAAGATCTAATCTTACTCGAAAAATAATATTTGTTAAATATAAAAAAAGTTACAGTAGTAATTATATGTATGTAAAATAATGTAAATCCATATATAAGTCATACAACTAACGTGCATGTAGTATAAGTTATATCAATATAATTATATTATATTAAATTACACGTGAAACATGATATATTTTTAGAAGAAAAACAACAACAACAACAACAATAATAATAATAATAATAGTAATAATAATAAATTAAACGAGAGCGTTAAGCTCTCTGTTATCTCGTTCTAAAACTCTGTTATCTATTGTAGTATCGACTAACTTACAACAACAAAAAACAAAAATCTTCTTTGTTTTTTTTTTTTTTTCGAAAAAGTAAACAAATAAATATATAAATTAGCACCATAGGTTAGCGAAAATTCACGGTAAAGTGGATTCGCAGTTTCCTATGCTCCGTAAGTCGATGCATTGAGTGCAACGAGCGTGAATGTGTGCGAACATTCAAAAAGTATACTACCATATATTTGATAAAGAGAAAGAGAAAGAGAAAGAGAGAAAAAGAGAAAAAGAGAGAGAACCATAGAACATCCTTTTGCCCTCTCTCGTCAACGAAAATAATTTCGGGCGCCAGCCGTCCACAGTTCCGACGGATGCGAGAGGGTTTATAGTTGTATGTTTGTGCCTTCCTACTGATGAACTTTTATTCGGAAGTAGCAAGTTTAAACATATTAAAATGGCGGCTCTCGTACGTCGTTGCCGGTCTCTTTCTCTCTCTCTCTCTGTCAATATATATATATCTTTCTTTTTCTCTCTTATATCTACCATATAATTCATCGTCGTACATTTTATAAGGCTGACCGGAACCGGCGAACGGATAATACGATATTGGACGTTATTACTGCTTTGAAGTTCCGTGGGCTTTCGTTTCTCTCATAGGGTACACGACGGCCAAAATTTAAAGACCGGAAAAGAAAGATGGCCGACATCTTCCTGTTCGACATCTCTTATGTACTTATTACATCTAAGTAACATTACGAGTCGTTTATTTTTGTGGGGAAAAATCGAACGATTTTTTTTCTTTCTCTTTAAAAAAAAATATATATATATATATATTTTTATTTATTTATTTTTTTTCTTTTTTTCTTTCTTAAAAAAAAATATATATATATATATATGTATATATTTGTTGCTTGAACGATCTAATGGATTAATTGGAGAACAAAAGATCTAAAAATTTACAATGTTTTATATATATATATATACACATATGTATGTATATGTATGTGTATGTGTATGTGTATATATACAATTATAGATTCCCGATATATACTACATCGGTGCACAAACATACTTCGTTTCCAATGACTAAGGTGGAGCTTCCGTTTCCGGTAATGAACGTGCCGTATAAGAGAATCTGCCCTGTCTATTATAATACTAGTTATATTTTCTACATGTTCATTAACTCATTGTTACTCATTTTTCCATCTAATGGAAAAAGAAAAGGGAATCTTCGTTTTCTATTTGAAATTATAGACGATATATATGATCTGGATTAAAAGGTCGGTATTATTTTCTATTCTAATTATTTTGTTCGAAATGTGAAACGTGATGCCGATATGATTTCTTCCTGAGATTTATTTTTTTTTTTTTTTTTTTTTTTTTGTAATTATGTTTTTCCTAACATTTTCTTTTTTCTTTTTTTTCCCCCTTTCTTTTTTATTCCAATTTATGTAATAATAATATTAGAGCGAACTGATACATAAATTATGTCACTAGAATTTTCATTTATTTTACCTAAATAAATATTAATATTTTCTCTTGAAAATTTTGAGATTAGTCATTTACTCATACTATTATATGAGCCAATTAAAATATTATAATATTGTCATTTATATCAATGTCGTTTATTTAGATACACAATTGTTATTATATTTAAATATAAATAAACAAAAATTGAAATATTACTTATCGATCAATCCAATAACTATATATCATTGATTTTAATATCTTATATAATATATTATATAATATATTAAACATTGAAAATATAATTTTTTACAAATCAATTCAATATTATATCATTTTTCTTTTATAATATTTAATTATTATTTGTTTAATTGATTACAAAATTATGACGTGTAATTAATCGACATAACAAATACGATATCGTTATCGATCATTTCTTATAAATGATCCTTCCCTTTTCTCATTCCCCACCTCTCTCTCTCTCTCTTCCTCTCTCCACCCCTCCTCCCGCCCTTTTTCCAACCATATCTTCCCTATCGAAAGAAAACGAACTTAAAATGCACTCACGAGCACGGAGTGCACAAACAGATAGATTCATTTCCGGTACGTATGACAAATCTGTGAAAGTGATCCAATTCAAAACAAGATAATATTGTTCGCGATAGGGCTTATAAATTCCAAGTGGATTACACATTCGAAATTCTTTTATTCGTGTATAACATCGTATGTGCGTATACATGAATATACATACATATACATATACATATACATATATATATATATATATATATATATATATATATATATGTGTGTCAGTCAGATGAGAGTCTCGATATCTAGAGATATAAATATTCGTTGATTTCATTCTTTAATTCGACTACAAAGAGTATCATTCAATGGAATCGATATGTTTATTGCAATGTGAATTTTCAAACGATGCGTTGGCTACCACGAATGCTTTCTCTCTCTCTCTCTCTCTCTCTCTCTCTCTCTCTCTCTCTTTATCTCTTTCTATTTCTCTTTCTCTTTCTCTCTATCGAAAGATAAAGTTCTTACCGATATATACGATGCCTGTATTATAGTCTTCTTGTAACTTCTACTTTGATGTCTATCGATATATAATACCGAGCATGGATTATGATCTATAGATCAGGTACACCTGAACTTATTTTACTATAAATGGATATATATGAGAATAGAATGGAATTGATTTGAGAGTGCCAATGTTTTTCAATCTGTATACAGTTTTATTGTTCGTGGCTTTTCTATACTATGAATAAGAAAAAAAATATATATATAATCTTTGTAATGTGTATATATATATATATATATATTTTTTTTTTTTTCCTTTTCTTAAGGAAAATAAAAGAATAAGAAAAATAAAAAGTAAGCTAAAATAATACAGTTAAAAAATAATGTGACATTTTGACGAAATTTAAAAAGTTATTTGACACATGTATAAAATTTAGAAGAAACGAAATAATAGTAACGATAATAAACACAATTTTTTTTTTTTTTTTTTTTTTTTTTTTTTTTTTATCTGATCCCTTTTCAGCTTGAACAATTTTATGAATAATATTTGTAAGATGAAGTGGACGAAACTAGTACAGAGATAAAAAAAAAAAAAAAAAAAAGAACAATTGCATGTGCACGTACACATGCATTCTGTAAGATGTATTTGCAAAAAAAAAAAAAAAAATTCAAGGGAACATTATGAAAATTCGTAATGAAAGTTATTATTTATTGGATTTAGAAAGAGAGAAAAATATATA
>NC_062198.1:3418566-3426066 GCF_912470025.1 Vespa velutina | reverse complement strand
GGAGCTTACCCTTCTTTCTCTTCTCTTTTTCTAATCGTCTAAAAACGATTCTCCTTCTCTCTTTTTCTCTCTCCGTCTTTCTCTCCTTTATCTTATTTCTTTTCTTTTTTTCTTCCTCTTTTTTCTTTCCTTTCCTCTTCTCTTTTTTCTCTCCTTTCCTCTTCTCTTTTTTCATTTTTCATTTTTATTTATTTACTTATTTATTTACTTATTTATTTATTTATTTATTTATTTATTATTATTTTTTTTTAATAATTTCTTTTTAACTCCTTCATCGAGATTGATTTTTTTTCGAACGAGATAAGTACGAACGTTTTCTCATTGGTCGAAATTTATCCTTCGAAATATGCTCGTTAGGGTGCAAGTCGGTTACGCCATCTTGATTTCTGTCTCCTCTCTCTCTCTTTCTCTCTCTCTCGCGCGCGAGCGCTCTCTCTCTTTCCCTCTTTCTTTCTTTCTTTTTCCTTTTATGGTATATGGTTCAACCACCACGTTCCCTGGACCTCAACCGTCGTTCGGTCTCATGAAAAAGGAACCGAAACGGGATTCGTTCGATCACTTTTAAATCGATCGGTCTTTCTTTTATTTCTTTTTTTTTTTCTTTCTTTTTTTTTCTTTTTTCTTTCTTTTTAAACGGGTCGATGGGGGAAAGGAAAAGAGAATTAAAGTTTGCGGAATATTATCTCGCATTGTGATCATGAGAAATGGAAAACGATAGAAATAAAATAAATTAAATAATATTTCCCGTTCGAACGTAAATATTAAAAAATTCCATCGATAAAATTACAATCGATTATTCCATTGGAAGAAAAGGAAAGAGAAAAAAAAAAATAACAAGAAAGGAAAGAAAGAAAAAATCTATTTGTTTTTCTTTCTCTTCTTCGTTCCCTTCTCTTTTTGTTTTTTTCTTTTTTTTTTTCATTCTTTTCTTTTACGATAAAAAAAAAAAAAGAAAAAAAAAAAAGAAAAAAAGAACAATGACATTATACTCAATTTGTCCTACGAATATTATAATACGATCCATTTAAAAAGTAAAAAATAATTATAAATGATTAATTAGTTGCTCGATACGGAGATGATGTATTAATTCAATCCAAAGAGATGAATGAAAATGTATAACGAAAAATAACACAAACCATTTATAGTTTGATATGATGGGGGGGTTGTTACCAAGGTAAAGATTATAAATCCAGGGTTTGAAATATGCAAACTATCTTTGTGCTTTCGTTCTGTACCATTCTAAAGAGGGCAAAAAAAAGAAAAAAAGAAGAAGCGGTAGAAGGTTCGGTTGGTTGAACGAGAGCTCATAGCATGGCTACAGCAAGCTTGCTAACCTTCTGCTTGACTACCTACCTACCTACCCACCCTACCCAGCCTTCTACCTACCAACCTACCAACCTATCTACCAACCTACCTACCTACCTACCTACCTACCTATCTTACCGTCTCTCTCTCTCTCTCTCTCTCTCTCTCTCTCTCTCTCTCTCTCTCTCTCTCTCTCTCTCTCTCTCTCTCTCTCTCTCTCTCTCTCTCTCTCTCTCTCTTTTTCCTTTTATTTCTTATTTGTTCCGATTTTGCATAGCAGTCTTCTCTACCTGCCGTGCATTTAAAAACGTTTGGTCAAGACTTCTACGGAAGCAATTGTTGTGTTCAAGCGAGGAGAAAGCCTTCTCTGCTCGATGAAAATTCCTTTGCTTGGTCAGACCAACCAACCAACCAAACGATCGACCAACGTTCACAATTTTTCTTTTTTCTTTCTTCTCTAATAATTCGAAAATATTTTTATCCTCTTTTTTTCCACTCTTGTTTTTTTGCTTTATGTATATATATATATATATATATATATATATATATATATATATATATATATATTTTTTTTCGTCCTTTTTTTCTCCTACCTTTTCAATTGAGAATTGACATTTACGTTGAAAAAAATCTTTCCTTCGGCTTTAAATCGTTTTGAAACGACACTTGAATACGTATACATACCTCCCCTCTTTCTCTCTCTCTCTCTCTCTCTCTCTCTATATATATATATATATATATATATATATATATATATATATCTTTCTTTTCCATTCTGAAAGATTTCTATCTACTTCGTTTAGAGAAAACTTTCCATTGTCTTACAATAGGAGAGTGGGATTTCTAGAAATATTCTAGGAAAAGAAAAAAAAAAAAATTTTTTTTTACGCTTTCGTCGATACGATTTAAACGTTGAACACATATATTTCAATGTGTATGCAGTAAAACAATCTATGATTAGATTACCTCCATAAACTTCCCTACGACGCGGTAATCACGGTTCTTTGAAAATGGTCTATGCTTTGAATCGTTAGGATAGAGATAATCGACGTTCTCAATCTGTTTTTTATTTTCTCGCAATTGTGATGGAAAGAAATTGTTAAGAAAAAATAAAAAAGACAGAGAGAGAAAGAGAGAGAGAGAGATATATACGAAAGAAAGGGAGAAAAATGAATTCATCCTGAAATCACATCATACAATTCTATTTTGTTAAAAAAGAAAAAATAAATCAATTCAAATTTCTTGTTACATTGAGATTCTCTCTCTCTCTCTCTCTCTCTCTCTCTCTCTCTCTCTCTCTCTCTCTCTCTCTCTCTCTCCGGCTATACAAGAAAACAAAAACAAAAAATAAAAAGAAGATAATAAATCGATAAGATTATCGTTAATCTTCTGTGACGTCATTTATTTTCGTGTTAAAATAAATAAAAAGAAAAATAAATATATACATATATATATATATATATATATATATATATATATATATATATATAATACGTATATGATACGAAAGTTATGATAAGGAAAACTATGATTATATCGTGCATTGAAAAGAAATTTTTTGACGAATAAGAAATAAGATAAAGTAGGCCCCATTACCAGTCCAATCTCTTCTTTTAAGAGAAAAAAAACAAAAAACAAAAAGAAAAGATACAAATATCTTTATATACATACCTTATGTCTTCGAAGTTAAGTGACATTATATGGAGGATTAAAAAAAAAAAAAAAAAAAAAAAAAAGTGTTCGCCAAACTCGTTCCACCTTCCCTTTCTTTCTTTCTTTCTTTCTTTCTTTCTTTCTTTCTTTCTTCTTCCTTTTTTTTTTTTTTTTTTATTCTTACTTGATACCGCATGAGCAGGTGAAAAATCGTATCGCCATAGTGGCTAATTTAAACGCATAAATTCGGGCATCGGCGTGGTCCAGGTAAACGCGTAAGCGCGCAGCCTCCGCGCCAGCCGTTCGATTTTGCTTGCACCTGCGGGAGAACGTCGAGAGAGAGAGAGAGAGGGGGGGGGGAGAGAGGAGTGCCGAGTGTCTCGCGCTCGGTCGATCGGGCCTCTCCTCTCAACGATTCGCGATTCGTCTCCCCTCGGCCCTCTTCGTCTCGCTTAAAGTGCGTGGTGCCTTTTCTCCTCCCTCTCCTCTCTTTCCTCTCATCTTTTCTCCTCTCTTTTCCTCTCCTCTCTTCTTCTCTCCTTTTCTCTTCTTTTGCACTCTCTCTCTCTCTCTCTCTCTCTCTCTCTCTCTCTCTCTCTCTCACTCTTTCTCCTCTTCTCTCTTTTTCGGTCTCTGTCTCTGTCCCTCTTGTATGGTCGCGATCGCAAGCAACCAGTTTCAGCCTCGACGCAGCCTCGGCGCTCGCGCGATAACGGGTCGTTAACTTACCCACATCTGCCTTTCTCTCGACGTTTACCAACGCTTTGAGAACCTTCCTTTCTTTCGACGAACGAAGACGCACGAGAGATATAGATGCTACTACTCCTCTTTTTGACGTCATAATCTCCATACCTTATAGGTCCATTCTTGGGCGATTTCGCAGATCCAACGATCGTTTTTCTCGAAATAGTTTCTAACGAGTATGACGGATCTTGGAACTTTATAGAATCATATCATGAAAGAAAGAAAGGAAGAAAGGAAGGAGAAAAAAGAAGAAAAGAATTGTAAGAAAAGACGTCGACGTTCGTCATTTATTTTTTAACTTATTACCTTATTAAATATATGAGGAGGGGGAAAAAAATTGATAATGATGATAAAAATGAAAGATTGATAAATGTTCAACAATATTATTATAGTTATTATGGATTCAATATTATTCCATTTATTATCCTAATTTAATGATATATATATTATATTTAACTAAACCGGAAGTGTTATTTTAAATTGAAAACAATGATGTCATAAGTGCAAAGGGTTAACATCTGAATATTGTTATCATTTGATTATTCACCCCTCCCTCTCTGTTATATAAATACATTATTTCTCTTTCTAATATATATATACTCATTCTCTTTTTCATCTCTCTTCTTTTCCCTTATATTATTTTTCTCTCTCATTCTTTCTTACTCTTTCTCTTTTTATCTTATTCTTATATTGTACCAACACATCGTCGTCTCGAAAGAAGCTTTCCTTTTTCGTTCATCGTTTACTCGAGTCTTTAATTCAAACTTCTTCTCTCCTTTCCCTTTTCCTCTCCTTACCATTACTTTCCTTTTCTCTCCTCTTGTTTCCTCTCTTCTCCTCTCTTTTCCTCTCCTCTCTTCTCCTCTCCTCTCCTCGTCTTCTTTTCCTCTTTCAACGGCAAGCTTCGTGTTTACACGAGCTTGAAGGGTGCATGCGCCACTACGTAGCCAGGAATAATCCCTTATAGCGTTCCATACGTTGTACGTTATACGTTTTGTTCATCCCCCGCTCTCTCTCTCTCTCTCTCTCTCCTGCATCTCTCTCTCTCTTCCTCTCTCTCTCTCTGCATCTTTCTCCCCCCCCTCTCTCTCTGCTTCGTTTCCCGTACGACGATTTTCCCGTCTCGACTTCGTCGAAGCGCGAGCGCACGTGCGCTTCAATCCGCATCTGCTCGCGCATGCGAGACACGCGTCGTTCGTATACAGGCCATCGAACGCACTCAGGGTTGGGGTGTTTCTATTCCGTTAACCCCTCATTTTCCTGACATTTCGAAATTCTAACTGATACTTCATTTAAAAAGAGAATATATATCTATGTATGTATGTATGTATGTATGTATATATGTTGACGTTAAAACGATTATTATCTTAAGAAGAATTTAGGATAAATGGAACGAAGGACAATTCTATTTATTTCATCAATCAATATTTTAATTAATTGATAATAATTATTTTATAAAGTAATATATTAATCAATATATTTATATTTTTTTTTTTTTTTTTTTTTTTTTTTTTTGTTTTTTTTGTTTTTTTTTTTTTTTTTTTTTTTTTTTTTTTGTTTTCTTCTATTTTATAGGTGATTGATATCCGATTAAATTTTGTTTGACTTAATTTTGTTATTTCTTCGCTTAGTTTTTTTTTTTTCATTTCCCTTTTTTATTATTATTATTATTATTATTATTATCATTATTACAATTTCATTAGAAATTGGTTGAAAATATTTGCACTGTTTAAAAGACATATATATATATATATATATATATATATATATATATATTGTGTGTATATATATTTTATATAAATTAATGAAAGGAGGAAATCTATTCGAATCTTTATGTCTGTGTATGTGTATGCGTATGTATATGTGTTGTATCACGTCCACCTACTACCTCCGGTGTTTCTATATTAAGCATCAGGAAGGGTTTCGACAAATGTTTATGTTATTCCATCGTGTTCCTCTTGGAGCACGCATATGGTCTGTTCAAGCCCAGTCCCTTCTCCTTTTTCTTCATCTTCTACTTCTTCTTCTTCTTCTTTTACTTCTTCTTTTTTCGCTGCAATGTGTTGAGCGATAAAAAATAACTCCTTCCGTAGGCCTAAGCACGAGGAAGCTCGTTTAGATGTCCAAGTCAAAAAAAAAAAAAAGTCGTTTTAAGCTCGTGGGAAGAAAAGAAATAGTCATTAATCGTTTCATAAAGAAGCATGTATCTATCCGCGTGCGTGCGTGCGTGCGTGCGTGTGTGTGTGTGTGTGTGTGTATGTGTGTGTGTGTCAAATCTTATTAAATTTATACGAATCCTGATGAGTTTTATTACGAGTCTTGAAATAAATATATATATATATTTTTTTTTTACTTTTTTGATTGATGTAATACAGAAGTGAAAAATTGATTAATAATTGTCTTAATTATTACAAAATAATAATAATAATAATAACAACAATTAAAAAAAGTATATTACAGTAAATGCTTTTAATTATCGATGAGATCGAAATTATAATACTCCATTGAGTTCATAATCATTAATAGAACGGTACGTCAAATTGGATTGATAATCAAGACTTTTAATTATTGCGGAAGTAATTAAAAAAAAAAAAAAGAAGACAAAAGAGGGAGAGAGAGAGAGAGAGAGAGAGAGAGAGAGAGAGAGAGAGAGAGAGAGAGAGAGAGAGAGAGAAAAGAGAAGAAAAAAGGAGGAGATAATAAAAAGGAATAAAAAAAAAAGAAGATACTTATATTTATCAACGACACAATCAAAGTTGATCTAATGTTCTTATTAGAGCTAACGTAAAAAAAAAAAAAAAAGAAAGAGAGAGAGAAAGAGAGAGAGAAAAGAAACTAGATAATAAAGAAAATAATACCATTCACATAAGCGGCAAATAGAAACGATAATAATTCCACTTCCCAGCTGACTAATCACTTACCTAAACATTTTATACTCCGTCATTGACAAAGAACTGTTGACTGTGTCTCTATGAACGAAGCTAAAAGAGACTAGAGAAAGATTTCTTTTTGTTAGATCCTCTGAATGGATTAATAAGTACATTCAGAGTTCACCGGAACGTTCTTTTCGTCGACGTCGACGTAGACGTCGTCGTCATCGTCATCGTCGTCATCGTCGTCATCGTCGTCGTCGAACGTTTATTAAAAGCTTTATAACAGTGTTGAGACTGGTGTCAGAGTCACGCAAAGAGAGTTCTTCTTCTTTTTCTTCTTCTTTCTTGTGTCGTGAGAACCAGTAATACATCTCTGTGTTAGTTTGTACGCGTGTGTATGCATATGCATAACGATAATGCAAGTACCGGCTGATACTAACGAGGAAACGTCGCTGACAATTACCGTGTATAACTCCGTTATATTCGGTAATGTGTGTGTGTGTGTGTGTGTATGTGTATGAGTGTACACCATAAAGTTGTAGTTCCAAGTCTTTATAGAGGGATTAATATATTATATTTCAAAAATCTCTATAATATTTCATTCTGTTTCTATCATAGATTCAATGTTATTCTATCTATCGTACATCGCAGAAAATTTATTCCAATTAATATATAAAAATAATTTTAATCGTCTATATTTCAACGTGAATCGTAGTGTATGTGTATCTGTTTTTTTTTTTTATTCTTTTGTTTTTTTTTGTTATTTTTTTTTTTTTTTGTTTTTTTTTTATATAGAATTAATTAACGTTTCATATAATTAAAAAAAAAGATTGCATTTATTTATATATACATGTTGTATAATTGTATGTAGTATAAAGTTTTTTTTTCCCCTAATACGAAAACAAATTTGAATTCTATAGAATTG
>NC_062198.1:3403566-3411066 GCF_912470025.1 Vespa velutina | reverse complement strand
ACATGTTCTTATCTCACGAATTTCAACGGCAGGTGCAAGCAGCCGGTTTAGAATGGTTCCCTTAAGCACACACCTGTCCTCTTATGGCTTCTCTGTTCTTTATTTCCAAGATGAAATGTATTTTCAAAACGTCATCCGCCATCTCTCATTCTCTCTCGTTCTCTCTTTCTCATTCTCTCTCGTTCTCTCTTTCTCATTCTTTCTCGATGCATATATTGTTAAAATAGCATTATATTTTCTTCTAAAGTATAACATTATTATTCTTATCGCATCGATAACTGTAATAATGGTCATGAGTTTTCAAAGTCAAGATCAATTCGATTCGTAGAGATAACACGAGATTAACTGCCTTTGTTCTTTTAAAATAGATTAAAAATAATTAGATTAAAAATTTCATTATAATTTTTATTATGAAGTAATAAGAATATCAATATGTGATATAAATTCAATTAATAATTAATTCTTCGCATATTATTATGTCATATTATTATAATTACAATCTTATGATATGAGGTAACGATTAATTTTCTGACGACATAATGAAATCAAAAAAAAAAAATATATATATATACATATATACATAATCATGTCTTCGAAGTTGCACAGATTAATGAAGGATTAATAAAATTCGTGAAAAATTTACATAAATTCATTACAAAAAAAAAACCCCCCGCTGTATGTAGCTTTTTTTTATTTTCTGTTTCTATATATTCTTTAAGAACAAATAAAAAAGAAGTTATTATACATAAGCCTAATTATTTTCAAGAACGAAAAGAATTTCCTTTTCTTTTTTTTTTCTTTTTTTTTCTTTTTTTTTTCCTTTTTTCTTTTTATTTATTTTTTTTTTTTTTTTTCACGCGATAAATTTTGATCTTATTGGAATAGAAAAAATTTGCCGGTGGCTTATGATCATCGTGCGTTATCCAGTCATGAGTCACATCTTTCTCTCATCGCATTCCACGAGAAACTAGTTCTATTAATTAAACGGGAGAGACCCGCGGACTCGGTTGTTCGCTTTCGCTAATTAAACTCGCTTCGCGTCTAACCCGAATTCCTTTCAATTTTCGCTTACTATGACGTTTACAACACACGTAATATATTTCATTTTCGTATCCTTCAATCCAACTAATCCACCTAGCTCCTGGAACATCAGAATTTTAACACTGAGATGGAAAAGATATTTGTGATATTATGTAAAATTAATTATATTATAATTAAAACTGACACGAGAGAGAGAGAGAGAGAGAGAGAGAGAGAGACAGAGTTGAAATTTTCGTAGAAAAGAAATAAAAAATAAAAACAAAAATAATAATAAAAAGAAATAAAAAAAAAAAAAGAAAAAAAGAAAGAAAGAAAGAAAAGAAAAGAATGAAGGAATTTAAAAGGATTGAATAATTTTCGACGAATATCGTGTTATTTCTCAGACATCTTTTCGTTCATATGCGTGAGACCCACGGAAACGTAATTATCCGCACGATATTCGCTTTCGACAAAAGGTGCCGGCTTTTAATTTTCTTTTTTTTTTTCTTTTTTCTTTTTGTTAATTTTTTTTATTATTATATATATATATATATATAAATTTGAATCGCGTGTTGTACATTATTTGGAAGGAGCCGAATTCCAGAAAACTTTTCTCGAGCTCCGGAAAGGAGAGGCTTTTTTCGATTCACTCGATTGAAATTCGTTGCATTCTAATGAAAAAAAAAAAAAAAAAGAACTACACGAGATCTATCCTTGAAACGACCTTCTCGATTTCCTGTTTACGATCATTGTGTAAAATAATATCGAATTAAAAATACTATTCTCATCAAGTATACCGTATTGTTTCTCTTAAAAAAATTTTAATTTTATTTTTTTTTTGATCATCTTACATAATTATTTTTTATTTCACATATATACATATATATATAAATTTAATAATAATAATAATAATAATACTTATTATTATTATTATTATTATGACTATTAAAATTATATATATATATATATTTTTTTTTTTAATAAATCTATTTTAGATACAATAATACATATCATATGTACATCAATTTTTCTTATTACAAATATATTTGATTATTATTAATAGAAAATTATGATTAGAGAAATTGAATGCGATTTAACAATTGGAATATCGAAATAATCAACTATGTAGGATATTTTATATTAACTGACGCCTACACGTATCTCATTTTCTTTTTCGCAATTCAATACGTGTCTCATATACGTATACGTGAGTCTACGTAGAAAAAAAAAAAAAAAACGAGAAGGAAAAATAAAATAGAAAAAGAAAGAAAAAAAGAGAGAAAGAAAAATAAGAAAAACATAGTTGTGTCAGTGGCGCCTTATTTAAATGAATGTGACACGTTTGTTCTAAGACTATTACACGCGTATACAAGGAAATATAATAAAAATAAAAAAAGAAAAGGACGTGCAATAGACTGCTAAATGCATCTCTTTCTCTCTCCTCTCTCTCTCTCCTCTCTCTCCTTTTTCTTTCTCTCTCTCTCTCTCTCTCTCTCCTTTTTCTTTCTATGTACGATGTAGAACTATGTATACATGCATAGACATAGATAGATAGATAGATACATATGTAGTATATAAATACGTGAAAAAATTGCATCGCGTACATCTCTACAATCAAACATTATTCTCTTTCTACTCTTCGTACAATTTAACACCTTACACAATACCAAAGACACATCGTCCCAGACGGACCTGTCACGTTTCCGCGTCTACGACGAACGAAAATAACTCGTTATTTACATAATATAATGTGCCCAAGGCGATGACTGTCTTGTCTCTTCGTAAAAAAGAAAAACAGCTCAGTAAAACTCTATTCTTCTTTATTGTACTTCCTTTTTCTTTTTTTCTTTTTTCTTTTCTTTTTTTATCTCAAAAAATGATAGAAAAAGTATTCATGGGAATTTTTTATCTAAAATTTTCATGATTCACCATTTATCCATTTTCTTCTTATTCTTCTTTTATTATCACAAAATTATATTATGTCACAAATATTTAGGGATTGCTGTTTTTTTTTTTCTAGCCTTTCTTCTTTTTTCTCTTTTATCTTTTATCTTTTTCTTTCTTTTTTTTTTTTTTTTTTTCGACGAAATATTTTCTTTATTTCTTTAATGAATAATTATGACAAATTTTATTTAATTTTTTTCTTCCTCGTTTGATAATAAATATAATGAAAAGGATAAGTATTATAGTATAATAGAATGTGCATATGTGTACGTGCGTGTGCGTGCGTGCGTGCGCGCGTGTGTGTGTGAGTGTACATATAAAATTATAATTTTATTTCTATATATATATTGAGTTGTCGGGAAAGTTCGTGCCGATTTGTCGTAGATAACGTAATGACAAAATAATAAAAATATAAATATTTAATAAATAATTGCAAACATTAATATTTAATAATCAATTGTGATATCACATTAAGATTAAACGAACGAAATCTTTTATTTATTTATTTATTAGAAATTCAAGTTGAGAACCACTTGAACCATTCTCCGTAATCCGAGATTTTCGCGGTTTCATCCTGCACGTCGACGTGTTCGTTCAAAACCACAGCAGAGCAGTTGCTTTATTCCAACGAGAATACATTCTCCATCTTATTTCTTTCCTTTCAACTTTATTTTACTTCAAAATTTTGCAAACTTTTCCATGGACAATCTATATTATTCCAACGGAGAAAAAAAAAGAAAAAGAAAGAGAGAGAGAAAGAAAGAGAAAAAGAAAATTAAAGACAGACAATGAGAAAAAATTCATTTATAAACAATACACGTCGAACTATTATTTACAATATTAAAATAATCCTTGAAAGGATGTAAAATCATGTTAACGATAACATTTACATGTTAATCAAGTGCTATAACACTTATTTATTTACAATCGAATATCTATAATCACTGTATTGTTGCGATCTATCGTCTGTCTTATGTTAATTTATAATTTTATTTTATTTTACAGCAGGAATCCGAAGAAGTAAAGTCGGAGGATACGAAGCAAGAATCGTCCGGCGAACCTTCAGCAGAAGGTGCGGAGGTTACAACGCCTACGGAAGGCAATCCAGCCAGTCCCAACACTGTTGCTTCACCAGACAGCAAGGAACCTAAAAAAAAAGATAAGGTATGTTATTACCCATTACATATATATATATATATATATATATATATATATATAAAATTTAAATAATTAAAATAAATGAAATACAATGAATGAAACTGAAAATTTATAAATTAAATATTGGTAAGAAGTTTGTAAGAATAAAACTATATTAGTTTGGAAAAATAATTTAATATATAGATATATACCGATTTTGACAAATAATAAAGAAAAAGAAAATAAATAAATAAATAGAGAAATGTCGAATTGAAGAAGAAAAGAAAAATAAAATAAAATACGTAATTGAATTGGTTAATACTTAATATTGAAAATTTGCAGTAATATTATATCTAAATATAAACGATATATTAAATAATATTAAAAATTTTTTTCCGACATTATGAACAAAAAGAATACAATATAGTATTTAAAATAATATATCGCGTACTTTCTCTTTTTCAAATTAATTATAATAAAAATATAAGTCAATTTTCTTTAACTTCAATGTATATATCACAAATGTTGAAATGAAATAAAAAATTTGAAAAGCAAAAAAGAAAGCAAAATAAAACAAAGAACAAAAAAAGAACAAAAAAAAACAAAGGACGAAAAAAAGGAATGAAAAAAAAAAAAAAAAAACAATTTTAATGGAAACGATTTGATCTAGTATTACGTTATATAATGACGCTTCCTCGTTGTTCATAGATGAGGAAAAAGTGGTCCCTCAGGTCGATCAGCTTTAGCAAGAAGGACAAGAGCAAGCCGACTCGCGAGGAAACACCCAAGAATGGAGACGTAACTAAAGAGGAGCCGCTGGCTGAGGTAAGCTAAGAAAAGTATGACGAAAAAAAAAAAAAAAAAAAGAAAAAGAAACCAGATTGCTATTAGTCCCCTAACAGGATAACAAAATCATTTTATTCTGAAAATGGCGGAAATTAAATGCCCTATGCGAGAGAATTATTCCTTCTCTCTCCACCCCCCCCCCTCTCTCTCTCTCACCCTCTTTTTCTCCCTTTCTCTAACGGACAAGTGTACATTGCAATTAAGTTGTCTTCATCACAACTAGAATAAATTTGCTAGAAAACAATAAGTAAAAAAAGATACGTGAATGTAATAGTAATAGTAGATCGATCGATAGGATCGATTGGAAATTAAAATTTCAAAATATCAACATTTCAAATATAATCTCATTTCGTTCAATTTTAACATATTTATATACCTTACTTTGCTTTCTTTATCCTGTTTTCTTATTCCGGGGGGTTTTTTTTTTCTTTTTTTTTTTTTTTTTTCTTAACCCTCTATGGGCCGAATTTTTGTTTTAAATCCAAAAAAAAAAAAAAAATTAAATTAAGATTTATGCGCCATCTCATGAAAAAAGCTATAATTATTTGATAAAATCTCGATAAATTATAATGTGACCTGAAAGTTATACGGGCGGATAGAAGATTAATTTTATTCTGACAAATTAAATATGTCAAATCTCAAGTTATCTGTCAAAAGAAAAAAAAAAGTGTCAGATGCAGAAATACGTTAAAATTGAATAGAATGAAAAAATAATAGACAAAAAGAGAGAGAGAGAGAGAGACAACAATGTCGTAACTTACATCAAAATGAAGAAGTAGGATTTGCTTTAAGCTATAATGAATCTTCTGACTTTCTAGAACGACAATGCTAAGAGAAACACTCAGTATAAATCGCACTAGCCAACAGACGTATAATAAGTAAGACTAGGCTCCTCTCACCTCCTCTTCTTCATCTTCTTTTTATTCTCTCTTTCTCTCTCTCTCTCTCTCTCTCTCTTCTTCCTTCTGTATACAGAAAGAACATTGCGTAGGCGCTTTACCTCAAGATCGCCAGGACTAATGTCCTTGCTTCTTCTTCTTTACCATCGTCCTTCCTCCTCATCGTCCTCCTCATCTTCCTTCTTTTCTACTTGTACTTCTTCCTCCTTACCAACGTCCTTCCTTCTCATCTTCTTCTTCTTCTTCTTCTTCTTCTTCTTCTCCTTCTTCATTGCAATCATGATTGGAGGGGGAGAATCATGAGTCATCCTTCTGGTTCATCGTACCTAGTAAAAGTTTCGTTATAAGCTGCTATGGAAAACCGGCTGCGAGTCGTTGAATTATCCCTTTTATTCTTCTTCTTCTTCTTCTTCTTCTTCTTCTTGTTTTTGTTTTTCTTCTTCTTCTTCGTCTTCCTTTTCTTTCTTTTCTTCTTGATGGCACCTCCTGCGTTGCCATTTCTTTCTTCATCATTTTCTACTCTTCCGTCCTTGAAAATGATAATGATAAGCCTTTTGTCTATATTTCTCTTAGAACTATCCTTTAATGGGGGGAAAAAAAAAGAAGGAGAAAAAAAAAGAAAACGAAAAAGGATGGAATGATTTGTAACACAGTAATTTGTAATAATTTCTCTCTAATCCGATTGTCATCGATTTTTTTTTTCTTTTTTCTTTTTTCTTTTTTTGTTTTTCTTTTTTTAATTCGTTGATCGAATTTGACCGATTAAAAACATTTTCTGCGACATATTAAATTATCTTATAGCAGATTATGAACTGTTCCATTTATTGTAATTTATTAATCTTTCAAATTAAATTCTATAATTAATAAATATTTAATAATCCGATTAGCGAATTGATCTTGAAACGAATATTTCTTATGATACGATAAATCATGATTTTTCTCGTTTTAATTCAATTTTTTTTCTTTTTTTTTTTTTTTTTTTTTTTTTTTTTTTTTTTTTTTTTTTTTTTTTTTTTTTTTTTTTTTTTTTTTTTTTCATTTCAATTTATTAATTGTCCAAATTATTGATTCAACTGATTGCAGTAATTCCATCGAAAAATATATATTCAAATATATGATGTATAAATAAATGATGAAAGTTCATTAATTTCTTTTATTTTTTCTTTTTATTTCTTTTAATTTGCTGATTAACAAGAGACGGATCAATTTGTTTTTCGTTTGCTTTTTCCTTTTTGGTTTTTTTTTCTTTCTTCTTTTTGTTTTTTTCTTTTTCTTTTTTTTTTTTTTTTTTTTTTTTTTTTTGTTTTTCTTTTTGTTTCTTGAAAGGAAACTGAATCATCAGGATATATATTCATCTTCTTGGGATTAACAGTTCAATATTGTACATACGATTAGATTTGCAAGAACGTTTCGCAATTCGTAAAGGCTTTGAAATATCGCGCAACCTTCGCGCCATCGTTACTATCACGAAGCTCACATTCAACAGTTAGACTTTCACTCCCTTCGAATAGTTCGCATAGCGAATCATTAAATCAATACATGTACTGTCACTGTGTGTGTGTGTGGATATATAATATATATATATATATATATATATATATATATATATAAACAGATATAAGAGTATTACAATGATATCATTTTTTCCGAATGA
>NC_062198.1:3396299-3401299 GCF_912470025.1 Vespa velutina | reverse complement strand
ATTTTTTTTATCAAATATTATCAAATCGTTACAATATCTAATCCTTTGTTTTAATTATTATTATTATTATTATTATTATTATTATTATTATTATTATTATTATTATTATTGTCATTATTATTGTACAAAATTAGAAGTAATGAATGATACGAATTATATTGTATATATAAATAATACAAATAATAAAATTATATATATAATACATATATATATATATGTATGTATGTGTATATATATATATATATATATATATATATATATATATGTATATAATATATAAGAGAGTAGAAAATATTTTTTTTATAGGTAGAAAATCGTCGGAGTAAAATTTCGCTTAAACTCTTGGAATTCTCGGGAGCATTTTCCGCCATCGTAGAAAAAATCGAATTTGTCTGCTCTTCTCTTTTTCTTCACGCCATTGGAATGTATGTATGTACGCTTCGTCGCGTCCAATGAAAAGCTGTCGCTTTTTAAAGGGTTGAGGAAAGCTGTCTATCTGTCTTTCTCTTTCCCTCTCATTCTCTCGTACTCTCTACCACCATATCTCTTTTGATACCATCCGATGTTTCTCTCTCTCTCTCTCTCTCTCTCTCTCTCTCTCTCTCTCTCTCTCTCTCTCTCTCTCTCTCTCTCTTCTTTCTCTCTTCTGTTCCGTATTCGCAAATCACTTCGCGTTGACGAGAACTCCCACAAAAAAAGTTACCTCTTCTTTTTCTTTTTCTTTTTTTTTTTTATTTCCCCACAACGCAAAGCCAATCATGTTACTTTCTGTGTAGGTACAATGTATGACAGGTGAAAAGTTGATTTAAAAAAAAAAAAGAAGCCGAAAAAAATTAAAAAAGAGAAAGAAATATATGTGTACATATATATATATATATATACACACGGAGAAAGAGAGGAGGAAGATGTAGAAGAGGTAGTATTAGTTTAATTGTTTTTCAAAAAACATTTCCTTCTTTTTTTTCTTTTTCTTTTTTTTCCCCCCCCTTCTAAATCAAACAAGGAAGATAGAGAAGAGTTCAATGAACCAAACGAAATCATTTTGGCAATGCGTATCGACGTATTTCAACGACCTTTCATTGCGGTCGTCTAGAAGCAAAAGAATAGAAAAAGAGATAGACCAATGTGGGTGGTGGGGAGGTATAGGGAGGAACAATACGCAATTACGAACTACTCAAACCTCGAGTAGTCGACAGAGAGAGAGAGAGAGAGAGAGAGAGAGAGAGAGAGAGAGAGAGAGAGGTCTTGGCATCAGGCCAGAACTGTTGAACGTTTTCCTCTTGGACGTGTCTAAAAGCCATCCTAAGGTTGTTTGGATTAAATGGATTATCTAAAGAGAAGAGATAGGCTTTCTTGTCGAATTTTTTCTTTTTTTTTTTTGTTTCCTTTTCTTTTTCTTTCTTTCTTTTTTCTTTTTTTTTTTTTTTTTTTTTTTTTTTTTTTTTTTTTTTCCTATGATCGATCATTTAATCGAGGCAATAGAAAAACATCGTAAAAAAAGTTCGAATACATGTCTTTATAGTTAAGTAATTTTTTCCTTTTTTTTTTTTTTTCTTTCTTTTTTTGTAATAATAGAGGATAGAGAAAAAAAAAAAAATATATATATATATAAGGAAATTTTCAAAGAAACTGATTAATTTTTAATAATTTAATTAGTAATATAATAAGATAGTATGAATGACTGTTATCTATCTCATACGAAACAATTCATTATTTTTCTCCTCTCGTGCAAATATTGATTTTTCATCATTTTTTTCTCTCTCTCTCTCTCTCTCTCTCTCTCTCTCTCTCTTTTTGTCTTTCTCCTTTTCTTTTTTATTATCGAGAATAAGCACTGATAACGGGACAAACAATTCAAACGATTAACAGCGGTTAAATTTTATGAGAACTGAGAATAATTTCTTCGTCGTTATTATAATCTTCGTTTAATTTCATTTAAAACAAGGAAAAAAAAAAAAGGAAAAGAAAAAAAGAAAAAAAAAAAAAAGAAAAATTCAATGAAGTCGATAAAATTAATAGATTTATTAACAAAATTTCTTTTTCAATATTCTTCTTTTTATTTATGATAAATCACGAATTAATGTCGCGTCTCTTTTATGGTACTATAATGCATAATGTCATGTCTTAGAAATGCATTTGTTTCATTGCCAAGGGGTAGTAAAGCCGACTATCGAATATACCCCATCCCCATACATTATTTCGAGACTTTAGCATTCTCTTTCGCCTTCAAATATATCTTATTTCTTTTACGTATTTTTGAAAGTCTTATTCCTATGAAAAAAAGAAAAAAAGAAATACAACTCTTAACCCTATCAAAGAATATTGAGATAAAATGGATCTCTATCTCCATTGTCTGTGAATAGCTTAAAACATAAAAATAAGATTGAATAAAATAAAGTATTATATAGCATTCGAGAAAAAGATTGAAAATTTCTATATAAATAATAAAGATTATATTTTTTTTTTCTTTTTTTTTTATCGAGTATCTCAAATTCTTCATATTAAAATGGCTTCTTATTATTTTTAATTTTCTTCTCTTTTTTGGTTTTTTTTTTCTTTTTTTAATTTGAAATTATCAAACAATACAATCGAAATTTTTAATATTTCATTTCCCGTTATTCTCATTGCCAATTATCATTTTATTATTAAATTCATTCGAATATTTATAAAAATTGTATACAAATTAAAAAAAAAAAAAAAAAAAAAAAAAAAAAAAAAAAAGAAGAAAACTAGAGTTAGTAAAGCCCTTTCTAATGTCGTGAGAAAAATTCATTAATTTCAATTCTTTAAAAATTATTAATAAAAACTATACGTCAATAGTATAAAAAAAATGTCTTTAGCTTTTTTATTAAAAGTTTATCAAACCATTCAATCAATTTCTTTTAATCGTTGATCCATCGATCATTCTTTCGATTGTCACTCATTAATTGTATTCATATTACATCGAATGTTTACAACAAAAAATAAACAAACAAACGAACGAACGAATGAACAAACAAAAAGAGCAGATAAGAAAGAAGAAAAAAAGAAAAGGAAATAACGAAGCCCTTTTCTCTAATACCATAGACAATCTCTCCCCTTCATAAGTTTCACTTAAAGCCATTTAGAATAGCATGAACACAAATTTGTGTATTCGTGTGTTACATGATTTACATGTGACAAGTCAATGTCGCGTGTAGATCGTTTTTAGTCCTCTTTGGATTTGGACGTCGTCGTCGACTTAGTCGTAGTCGTAGTCGTCGTAGTCGTAGTCGTCGTAGTCGCAGTGTCGTAGTCGTAGTCGTAGTCGTCGTAGTCGTCATCATAGTAGTCGTCGTCGTAGTCGTCGTCGTAGTCGTCGTCGTAGTCATAGTCATAGTCGTAGTCGTCGTAGTCGTCTTCGTCGTCGTCGTCGACTTAGTCATCGTCGTCGACGTCGTCGTCGTCTAGTATCGAGCGTCCCGACGCCGGGGCGCGCGAAGCTGTTGCCATGCCGACAGACGAAGCTACCAGGGCTTTCCCTATTCGTTTGCAGTGTCTCGGTTCACCTACTGATAGCTTCGAGTTGTGATCGAACACAAATTTGTTTTTCTTCAACATTTTATTGTTCGAAAAAAAAGAATCTATCGAAAGAGAGAAAATCATCGTTTATTTTGTTCCTTGTACTTTTATTTAGCTTTTTTCTTTTTTTTCTTTCGAGAAAGAAAAAAAGGATTACAAATTTACTTTTTGCACATTTCTTTTTCTTTTTTCTTTTCTTTTTTTTTCTGTTTGAATTATTTTATTCTTTGTAATTGTACGAAGTTGTCTTTTTTTTTTTTTTTCTTTTCTTTTTTTCTTTTTGAAGATATTTTCGAAATAGGATAGATCGATTGATCTATCCTGAAGATTACTTTATTGAGAAGAGCAATCTTCTTTCTTTTTTTTTTTTTTTTTTTTTTTTTTTTCTTAATAACTCTTAAATTTTCATTCATCATTAATCTTAAATCCATTCATTCATTCATTTATTTTTTTATAACAATCTTATTGCATTGTATATTTCACAAAAAAATTCTAATCATTAGATTAAATTAATATACTGTGTAATTGTATTAATAATTTGTAATGATATTCAATTATAGTTGCAGAGAGTTAGTTGATTTATGCAAATAGACAGAAACTTCTTACTAGATATTAGACACAACGGCACCATCTGTTTAATCATCTCTCTAATACGATTCTAAACTTCTCTCCGTTGGTAAAGTAAAATCTAACATTCTAGTCTTCGCCTCGATCGGGATAAGAAACAAGAGAAGATGATTCTCGTGTGTTAGTTGTTAGTCTTGCTCGATGCTGCCACCAACCATGTATTTCTGAAGTTAAATTCTAAAATTGTCAGCGTCGCGACGCGCTCAATGGGTTTTACATTTCTAATCAGACCGATAAATACTCTTAACTATATATATATATTCTATATATAGTAATTAATAGAATTTATATATAGGATCTACTCGTATATTTATTTATTCATTTATTTATTTATTTATCTTTTTAATTATTAAAAAGTAAAATAATTCAGACTTGTTTATATATATATATATATATATTATATATATATATGCATCTATAATAATAATAATAATAATAATAATAATAATAATAATAATAATACAAAATCTTTTTCTCTGTCTATCTATTTTTCATTTTCTCTAAATTAAACATGAATTCTTTTGATTATAATTTTTATACTTCAATTATTTCATTGCCCTTGGATTAATCGTATAAAAAATGAAAAAAAAATAGATAAAAAAAACACTTATATTACATATTTAACTTTATAAATTCGATTAAAAAAAAAAAAAAGAACGAAAAAGAAAGAAAAAAAAAAGTTAACCATTCGTAGAAAGAAATAAATCACATGAGCGTAATTAAATAACAAGTTTCATTTAAACTTGATTCTTGAATACTTTAAGACACGTTACTAAATACGGTAGAGGATGGTCAGTGCTGAGCTTGAATACGGATCGGCTATTTTTAAATTA